>NC_087204.1:99410501-99460501 GCF_015104395.2 Macrobrachium nipponense
CTCTCTTTTCTATACCTTTCGTACATGCAAAGTTACAAGGAGTTATAAGGATTATAATGTCCCAAAGACTTATTAGTCCATCCGAAGAGACATCATGTGCTCACTTGTCTTTTGGAGCCGGTTTTACAATTATTCATTCAAAGTGTTCTAATGGTTTTGTCTAGCTTTCTTTTGAACTCTTCCACACTGTTGCTGTTTACACAACTCTCGGTGGCAGTTTATTCCATATGTCACATATCTTGTATATGAAGAAGTTCCCATAATGGGATGTGTTGTAGCTCTTCAGTTCTAAAGTTCCCACAATGGGATGTTTTGTACTCTCAGTTCTAAAGTTCCCACTATGGGATGTGTCGGGTATCTCTCGTTCTAAAGTTCCCGACAATGGGATGTGTTGTAGCTCTTCAGTTCTAAAGTTCCCACAATGGGATGTGTTGTATCTCTGCAGTTATAAAGCTCCCAGAATGGGATGTGTTGTAGCTCTTCATTTCTAAAGTTCCCACTATAGGATGTGTTGTATCTCTTCAGTTCTAAAGTTCCCACATTGGGATGTGTTGTATCTCTTCATTTCTAAAGTTCCCACAATGGGATGTGTTGTAGCTCTTCAGTTCTAAAGTTCCCACAATGGGATGTGTTATAGCTCTTCAGTTCCAGTTTCCATCCATTATTTCTTCTCTCGTTTTCGTTTAATGATTGTGGCTTTTCGTAGTTAGCGAGAGAAGCAAGTAAAAATTGCGATGGAGAGCAAATGAAAATAAATGATGAATCTTTCTTGTTCTTTCAATACCCATTTTTACACGCGGGGAAATGATTACAAGGCAGCCGCCTTTTTTTCCCTCTTGATCTTTTCTTTCCATTGAGAGATTCGAGTAGCCGGGAAAAAAAGTCAGTTATTTGTCCCGGCAAGTTAATGAATATAACAGGGTTTTTTTCCCCTTTGTTGCATAGAGGTACATAAGAACGCTTTGTGTGTATTGCAGCAACAATAGATTCTGTCAGTCTTTCATTTGCTTCAGTCGTTACAGTTTCATTTTAAATGAAGTCTTTGTGCTGTGGAACTGTGCATTCGCCGGAATGCTGATTAGGAATGGGAATGGAAGCTTATCATAATTATAAACGATATAATGGTCCTTGTATATGACGAGAGAGAGAGAGAGAGAGAGAGAGAGTTACAAGGAGTTACAAGGGTTAGGATGTCTCAAAGACTTATTAGTCCATCCGAGGAGACATCGTGTGCTCACTTATCTCTAGGAGCAGGTTTTACTGTGCATTCACAGTGTCCTAATGATTTTGTCTAGCTTTCTTTTAAACTCCACGCTGTTGCTGTTTACAACTTCTGGTGGTAGTTTATTCCATATGTCACATATCTTGTATTTAAAGAAGTTACCACAATAGGATGTGTTGTATATCTTCAGTTCTAGCTTCCATCCATTATTGTCTAGTTTTCATTTAACGTAAATAGGTTTTTGTCTGCTTTCGTTATGCCTTTCAGTATTTTAAATGTTTCGGTTCTATGAGCTAGATTGAACAGTTAGTTACACTCTGCTAAATACCCCGTGCGATTGGTTTCCTTGAGTAGGCAATGACATACGTGGTAGCTAGTCAACTGTTGTAGGTTGTAGCCTGGATGCGTAAGGTATGGGTCTAGCATCCTCTTCCCAAATGGCCTTCGCATGGAGCAACCTCTAAAGACAAAAGTGGTAAGGGTTATATATGTGTGTGTGTATAAATACATACATATATACATACATACATACACGTATATCTTGTAATTCCACAATGGTTCCGTGGGTGAAGTATATAAGAGATCCTCACGTGAAAATGAAAGAACGCGGTACCAAGATTTTCACCTTTAATTCAAAGTCATTATCAGGGCACTGAATAATTTTAAGAAAACTTTCGCAAGAAAGCAATATAAGGTGACCTCATATTGCTTTCTTGTGTAAGCTGTTCTTTTAAAATTAGTACCCTGAAGATGACTTTAAAATAAAAGCTGAAAGTTTTGGTACATCCTTCTTTCATTTTCACGTGAGGATCTTTTATATACACGTATGTACTATGTATGTATTTCTGGCGCGGTTGCAATGGCAACGTCTTCTTTAAAAACTCCCAGTGTATTATTCATTCTCCTTACATAGTTGAACATCGCAGAATCGACGGTCCGTCTCGTTATTGTCCCGAGGTTTGCTTAAGGGAATAAAGGGTTTCGCCCAAATCTGATTAATTGCCAAATCAAGACAAAAGCATCAGTTATCTCCGATTTAATTCGTATTGATTCCGGGCATTATATCGGAGTCATTTTTAAGAGGAGACGAGTGGTGTTTAAAGACATTTATCATTCTGAAGATGGGTATCAATGGAATCTTTCACATTGCTAGGTGTTGGAACCAATAAAGAGGAGAGGTTATAACTCAGAGTGGATTCTTTGTGATTGAAGACAAAGGGACATTTGAAAATCGATGTAAAAAGGAGGAGTCAATATCTTTGTTGTCTATGAATGATTAGATCAGTTGGGAGCCTTCGTAATGAGTGAATTTGTTTATGTTTATAAAAAGCCATCGTCGGTGATAATAAACACATTATAAAGGCTTTCATTGGGGGTTGTTGCAATGAATTAATTTGTTCATGTTTAACAAACAGAAGAGGATACTGTGAAAAAAGAAAAAATAAGTTCCTCGGTGGCGTGATCGATATGGTCTTGGCCTGCCACCTCGGTGGCCGCGAGTTAGATTCTCGGGCATTCCACTGAGGGATTAGAGATGTGTATTTCTGGTGATAGACGTTCACTCTCAACGTGGTTCGGTAGTCACGTAGAGCCGTTGGTCCCGTTGCTGAATAACCGCTGGTTCCATGCAAAGTAAAAACACCATACAATACTTTTAAAATGTTGGTTAGCCTTGCTTTGCATTTTCAAGAGATTTTGGCAGGAATATATTTTTGAAAACTATCTTTTGAGAAGATCAAAGAAAGTGAATTGATCAGTTCTGTCTACTTGTATAAAAAGATGAGCGTCACCTCTCGCTAGCATTTTTATGTCTTACAGTAACTTCAGACTGACATCTTTGGGAGGCAATAATACTATATTTTAATTAGAAAAAATTTGTCTTAAGGACTTATCATGGGAACTCTTACGTAAGCGTAATGTAGTCAAGTTTGTACTAAGGTCAAAAACATTACATCCCTAGAAGGTTGCGTCCGGACAGCTGAGGACAGTCTCTCTTTTGTTTGTTTATTTGTTTGTTATGAGATGTTTTCTTCTAAGACCAACAGAACTTGTATCCTGATTCTTGTAAAACAAAATGGGCTTTGTTTGTTTGTTAGGACATATATCCTTCACAGACATGTGAAATCTTTGCTTGTATGTTTTATTTGTTATGTATTGTAATTGTTAAGGATTTGTTTACGAAATTTGTCCTTCACAGACATGTGAAATCGTTGTTTGCATGTTTCATTTGTAATGTATTGTAATTGTTAAGGATTTGTTTGGAAATTTTTCCTTTACAAACATGTGATTTGTTTGGAAACTTTTCCTTCACAGACATCCGAAATCTTTGCTATATATTTTATTAGTAATAAATTGCAATTGTTAAGGAAATGGTCTAGTTGACATAATTTAAAATTTTGTAGTCATGTGAAGATCCCAGGATCCAATTTATCTTCTGATACTAAACATGATTTTTATATTTGAAATCACAAACGAAATCGTGTATTACGCTGCGAAGATCGTTTTTGTCGGCATATTTGTTTTTGTCGGCATATTTCAAATTCTTTAATTATTTGAAGAATCCCTACGTCCCATATATTAGACGGAAAATGTTACAATACGAAACAAGATTCTTCTACTTGAAATTACAAAGGAAAAAAAAAACGGCGAGTGGGAGTATAGTTAGATTATAGCGGCTGTATAAGGTTGTATAAGGGCTTTAATTTCCTCTTTATATGGTGAAAAGGTCGAACCCTTTGCTTTTATATGGCTGGGTTGGCCATTCCTAAATAGACTTAGAACTAGTGCCATTCCTACTGGTGTTTTCATATATGTAATTTTTTTTTTAATATTCTGTAGTCTCTTGGCACCCCTTATGTGTAAAGTAATATATTATTATTATTATTATTGAAAGATATTGCTGCATCAGCTGCATTCAACTTGTAAATAGTCTTCTCTATTTTTCTAACAATAGCTTTCTCTCTGCTACTACAACTGGCGAGTATTGCGCCGATATTACTCATCAGGAGGAGTCAATTTCGGGGATATTGCTTAATATTTATTTATTTGTCACAGTACATGAACAAATAAAAAATACAGTTCGATCTAGTGGCCAACGTTTCTCTCGGTATCATCCGAGCATGATCAACGGCAGTGGATCGAGTAGACTGTAGGTGTTGTCAAGATCTACTCAATATATGGCAGGTCAGCAGGGGGTCAACCGCGAGCTGCGTTTTCATTGGCTGGTGGCGCAATGCGCTCCAGCTATTTGGTTGAAAGAAGTTTTCTTCAAGACGCTTCTCGTCGTTGAAGGTTGCGCTGTTGCAGCCTAGCTGATCGTCGAGGCTGGAGGCAAAGACTTCCCGGGCGCTGTGTCACGACGGCTCGCGTTGTCATTGGCTGATGGCTGCTTGTCTCATCTGGTATTCTTTGATCGGTGTGTCGTTCGGTCTGGTATTATTTGTGCTATTATTTACTGCACTAGGTCTCCTTAGGTTGGTGGGGAGGAAGAGCACTTCCTGCGTCGTATTCAATGATGGCTTCTCTTGTTGTATGAGGAGTGCCTCGAGCAGTCGCCAAACGCCGTTGGTCAGGAGGCCCGCCCTATTATCTTAATATTCTTGATAATACCGTCGCGGAGATGGCTTCCTGGTGTTCTGTCATGGTATGGTTTTTATTGCCCCTTCTTGTGCGTGGCAAGAAATCCTCTTGGACAGTTTCATAGAAGTCATACCAACGTAAGAGCCGGGACATCCACGGACGGGGCATGAGAATTGTAGAACTACATTCGACTGTTTCAAGAGGTCTCTTGCTGGGGGGGTCGGGTGTTCTTCTGATATGTCGCCGGTACGTCGTTCTGGTAATAATCACGAGTTCAGTTTCTTTGTCGACTTTCGGTAGGGGTCACATTTTCCTGATGTTTCTCTCAATGCATCTTCGTCCTCACGGTGACGTGCGTGCATTCTGGCTTGTAAAACAGCTTGCATCTTCTTCATGGGGTGGGGCTGCGGTCTCTCAATCGTCGCTATACCCCGACCAACCTGTTCGGCAACTTCTTTATTAATAGTCGATTCGGATACCCTTATAACGAGTACCTGAGTGCTCGGTCGAGTCTTTTTGTGAGTGTCCGCAGGAAGAACAGTGCGGAGGGCCCTCAGGGGGGACCGAATGTAAGGCTGGACTGGGTGTTCTTGAACCTGCAGGACATTCGCTGTCACCATTCAGGCAAAGTCCTAAGTTTGTTTGCTTTGTATATACCGAATGTTTTCGACCATCGTCGGTCTTGGAGATGGACAGGACGACGTCGAGAAGGGAGCCGGCCTTCGTTGCTGAATTCGAACGGTATAATTCAGCGAACTGCACTGGCTGGACATGCGCCTGACCAGCTCAACCTCTGCACTACATTACTCGGCAGTAACAAAGATATCGTCGATATATCTGGCGTATTTACGGCGTTTCTTATATTGGAGAACTCTCTCTTCCACATACCCATATAAAAATTGGCGAAAAGACACCGAGAGGGAACCATCGCGACTTATCCGTCTTTTTGTCGGAACTCTGCCCTTTGTGGGTGGAGAGGGGCTTCTTCGTACATATCTCGAGAATGAGGAAGATGTTGAGCTTTCAGGCGCATGTTCTTCAGCGTGCAGTTCGCTGAATTATACCGTCGAATTTCAGCACGAAGCCGGCTCCCCCTTCCTCGACGTCCTCGTCTCAAAGACCGACAGATGGTCCCCGAAACTTCGGTATAACAAAGAACACAAACTTAGGACTTTGGCCTGATGGTGGACAGCGAAATGTCCTGCACGGTCAAGACGACACATCATGGCCTACATTCGGAGGGCCCTCACGCACTGTTCTTTCCTGGCGACACTCACAAAGAACTCGAACCGGTCACTCAGGTACTCGTTAATAACGGGTATCCGAATTCAGACTTAGTAATAAAGAAGGCCCCGAACAGCGGTGGATCGTGGTATAGCGAGAGTGAGATAGACCGCAAGCCCCCCACCCCATGAGAAGATCAAGCTTTTACACAGATCAGAATGCACGCACGTCACCGTGAGCGAAGATGCATTGAGAAAATCATCAGAGACATGTGCCCCCACCGAAGTCGACAAGAACTCGAACTCGTGATTTATTACCAGAATCGACGTACCCGCGACCTATCATGAAGACAACCGACCCCCCCAGCAAGAGACCGCTTGAAACAGTCGAATGTATTCTACAATTCTCATGCCCCGTCCGTGATGTCCCGGCTCTTACGTTGGTATGACTTCTTGAACTGTCCAAGATGATTTTCTTTCACGCACCAGAAAGGGTTATTAAAACCATACCATGACGGCACACCATGGAAGCCATCTCCGCGACGGTATTATCACATATATTAAGATAATAGGAGGGCTCCTGACAACGGCGTTTGCGACTGCTCGGGCACTCCTCATACATCAGAGAAGCCCTCATTGATACGACGTCAGGATGCTCTTCCTCCCCCAACCGAAGAGACCTATGTTGCATAAATAATAGCACAAATAATACCAGACCGAACGACACCCCGATCCAAGATACCAGATGAGCCAAGCAGCCCTCAGCCATGAAACGCTAGCCGTCGTACCACAGCGCCCGTGACGTCTTGCCCCAGCCTCGACGCTCATCTAAGGCTGCAACAGCGCAACCCTCCAACGACGAGAAGCGTCTTGAAGAAAAAACTTTCTTTCAACCAATAGCTGAGCGCATTGCGCCACCAGCCAATGAAACGCAGCTCGCGGTTGACCCCCTGCTGACCTGCCGCTATATACTGAGTAGATCTTGACAACCCCCTACACAATAGGATCTGAGCCCATAGAATGGGTGACAGCTACATGTACCTAGGAGTTGTCATAAGATCAGGCAGCTAACTTTCAAAGGAAGAAATCAAGTACTTGAGAGAAAGAGCAAATGCAAGACCTTGCTGCCATGAATACATGTCCCATGCCGCTGAAGGAAGGATCAAATGAACACATACAACGGAATACTACCTGCCTGCACCAGAACATTGTGACTATGCCCTGCCGCCCACTCTGATAAGGCTACAGAGGCTCAGAAAGAATCACTGGAGTCAATTCAAAACAAGGCAATGAGACTCATGCTCAGCCCCTACATAGGACCCCAAGGTGTGCAAAACCTTCAGGCTTGAAACTAACCTGCCCACAGCTAGAGGATAGGATTGCAACAGCGAATGTAAAGCACAATGGCCCAAGATGTTCCTCTCAGAAAAGAGACGCCATCTCTAAAAAGAGCAAGAGAGAAACTTGCCAAACACCCACAGTATTCAACCATTCGAGTTCCTATGGTAAGGACCAAGTGACAACATCAAAGTCTAGGCATGGCAAAAACACTGCTTCAACTAGTCAGTAACAACACAGGGCACACAACACTACCACCCTGCAAGAAGGACACTACAATATACAAATAACACAAGCCTGCCAGAGCAAAAGAGGCTGCACAGGAGAAGAACTAAGAGCGGCAGCCTATGAGCAATCAGAAACACTGAGACCATAGGGGCACAAAATACTACACTGATGGCACTGTAGATCCTGAGAATCAAACTACGGAGCTGCAGTATATTCAAGAAACTTCACAGCCTGCTGGAGGCCCTCCACCACGCCTCCACTATGCAGACAGAGTTTAACAGCATAAGACAGGCACTGCGGTGCTCACTGGAGAATGAAGTAGGGCCTTTAAAATCATCCACACAGACTCAAAGTCCTCAATGCAAGCCCCCTGCCACAACAAAAATTAAAGAAAGAGCCCACTGCTTTCTGGAATAAAACACTGCTACCCAGCACAGCGAAGAGTTGGGACCTGTCACCTTAACTGGATACCCAGTCCTAGGAATTCCGTGCAATGAGAGGGCTGATGACTAGCCAAAGTACAAGCACATTGACGAGTGCAATACCTATACACCTGCACTGCAACAAGCAACAATGCAATGAAACCACTCTGCGAGATAAAATTGAAAATACCATCGTGAGTGGTTAGAAAAGAACTCACCGTCTGCCAGATGGTATAAGAAATCGCACTGGTCTAGTGCCTCTCCCATAGACAGGCACACACCAAGAAAACTGCTGTTATCATCACAACTCGGCTAGGCTATAAACCTGCTGGGAATTGTGGAAAACAGTGGTCATACATGTGAACACTGTCAAGAAGAAACACAGCAACCCTCCTTCCACTACCTCTGGAATGCATAGAACAGCACAGCTAAGAGGTCAGCACAAATTCCAATACCTGCACAAGATGCTGAGCAGCATCTTGCCACAGTCACAAAGACATCATTTGACAACTTAGAAGCGCTGCCAGGTGCTCTAACAACCTACTCTCCACCAGGTATCAACTAATAAAATCAATCACCCTCATCACATCCCCTCATTGTAAGGCTCTATCCACAATCACCCCTAATCATTCTTTAAAACTTTTCCTACAAAAATCCTCCGCAGGGACCCCAGGAGTAAGGTTGGGACAACCCCACCTCACCGCTTCCTCCGATTGAGGGGGGGGGAAAGCCTTACAACTCATTCAAACGTCTTCTATAATATGACTGAATGGCCCCTCTCTTACTGACCACATCATCCTTCCCCTGTCCACATCCTATCTCTACAACTTAAAGATCTTCCAATTTCAAAAAAAACTAACCCTGTACCCAAAGATCTTTTCAGATCACTACGGGCCGAACAAGGGAAAGGCCCGGGCCAACAAGAAGTGTTGGCTTAATACAACAACACAACAACACCAACAACCCTACATCTACTCCGATCCTGCGTGCATCTATGCTCGATGATACCGAGAGAAACGTTTGGCCACTAGTATCGAATTGTAATTTTTTATTTGTTCTGTCTGTACAAATAGAATAAATATTAAGCAATATCCCCGGAAATTGACTCCTCCTGATGTAATATTCGGCGCAATACTCGCCAGTCGTAGTGCAAGAAAAGCTATTGTTAGAAAAAATAGAGACGACTTTGTTACAAGTGACTGCAGCTGATGCGCAATATCTTTCAATAAAACTTGTTTGAAAAGAGGGGTCTTCCTTACCAATATATTTTATTATTATTATTATTATTATTATTATATTTTATTATTATTATTATTATTATTATTAAGGAGTAGACCTTCTATAAGGGCTGTAGCATTAAAAATAATGGCTGTTTCTACGGGCATCAATTTATTATATAGAGTCTTCCTCTATATGCTTGATATCTTCTTTTCACTGATGAATAGATTATTCGAGAATGAACAGAGAAGGCTACAATAAATTGATGTCGTAGAGAAGCTATTATTATTATTATATTATTATTATTATTATTAATATATTATTCTTATTATTATTATTTTATTATTAATTGATTAATACTTTTAAAGTTATAGACTCTTCTTGGCAACCCCATTTGTGTAAAAATAGTGCTTTGAAAATTTATATCGAAAACAAAACTTATTATTATTATTATTATTATTATTATTATTATTATTATTAATTATTATTATTATATTATTATTATTTTATTAAAGTTGTAGCCTCTTGGCAGTGCTAATTTTGTGAAAATAGGGTATGAATATTTATATTCGAAAACAACTTATTATTATTATTATTATTATATTATATATTATTATTATTTTATTATTTATTATATAAAAATACGTTGAAGTCTCCTGGTAGTGTTATTTGTGTAAAACAATGCTTTTTGATTTACTTCCTAAACCAAAAACATTATATTTTATTAGTATTATTTTATATTATCTTAGTTATTATTATTAGTATTATATAAAAATAATTTGCGCCTCTTGGCATGTTATTTTGTGTAAAAATAATGCTTTTTGAAATTTATATTCTAAAACAAACATTATTATTGTTATTATTAGTATTATTATTATTATAATTATTATTATTATTATTATTAATGTAAAAATAAGTTGAAGCCTCCTGGCAGTGTTTATTTTGTGTAAAACAAGCTTTTGAATTTATATTATAAAACAAAACATTATTAATTATTATTTTTATGATTATTATTTTATATATTATTATCCATTTCTCTCCACTTTCATTCATTCTCTCCATGTTTCGAGTAGGACCTCAGAGGCCCTACTTTTCTCAGCTCAGAAGAGCGTCCAAGTGAATGCCTCAATTCATCTTTGTCCTTCGTCCCTGATGTCCCTAACTAGAGATTGTTTTATCACGTGGCCCCAAAAGGGAAAAGGATTGGGGGACTGTGTGGCCGGTCTCGGTATCCATCTTGTCAATCGCGTATAATTTCGGGTGATACGCCAATCTTTCTTAGGATTGTTGTGTGGTGCTTAGTGATTTATGAAGGCTTTGGTTTGTTTGTGTCCGTCTCTGACTTCGGATATAAGATTATGCGGATTTGTTGGGTGGATGTTTCGGACTTGAAGAGACGAATGATGTTGTTTCAGACCGTCTTTTTTTTTTTTTTTTTTTTTTTTCTAAGATATCGCTGATGTTGTTTCAGACTTTCAAGTTTATTTTCTTAACTTGCAAGAGGTGAACTGATATTGATTCACTTGACAGAGATTTTTTTTCAACTTACAGAGATATGACCGATAATGTTCAGACCGTCACGGTGTTCTTTTATTGAAGAGATGTCTGATTATTGTCTTCAGAATCCTCAAAGATGTTTATTTTTTTTCATTGAAGATGTTCCTGATATTGCTCAGACCGCGCAAAGTTTTTTCTCTTATTGGAGAGATGAGATATTTTTCCAGACTATCAGAGTTTTTTTATATGGAAGAGATGACTGATATAGTTGTAGAACTTTCAAAGGTTTTTTAATTATTGACAAGAAGACTGGTATGTTCAATCGTCCAAGGGTTTTTTTTCCTTTTATTAAAGGAGAGGACTGATATTGCTTTCAGATCGTCCAAAATTGTTTTTTAATTGAAGGGACGTTTGATATTGTTTAGACCGCTAAATGTTTTATTTTTTTAAGTTATTTTTTAAATATTTTTTTACTGAAATGATGACCGATATTTTTTCAGACCGTGAAAGCTTTTTTATTTATTTATTTATTTTTAACTATAGGATGACAGACTTAAGGTTTTTTTTTCGACTCGACAGAATTACTACTGAATATAGTTTCAATATTCAAAGGTTTTTTATTGATATTGATTCAGACAGTCCAGAGGTTTTTCTTTCGACATTAAAGACGATTGATATCGCTTCAGACTGCCACGAAGTGTTTATTCAGTGATCCAACCTGCATAGTTGCGCAAATCAAGATCGGCCACAGCAAAGAAAAAAAAATGAGAAAATTATAGTGAACTCCTCCTTTGAAATGGTGACAACCACCATCTTGAAAATAGACAGGTTGAATTGGTTCTGCGCAAAACAATGAAAAGCAATCACACTGATATTGTTTTACGGGAAATTGAATTTGTTATTCGTGTTATACTGTGTGTTTTAGTTGCTCGCTATTATTGTGTCCAGGATATTTTAGCTCGCTTCAATGGATCTCGCGTTTTCAGATCTATAATGTTGCTAGAAAATGTGTTTCGTTTTGATGTCATGAGTTTGTTTGTTCTCAATCTTGGTACCTAAAGATATGTATAATGTATATATATAAATATAATATATATATATATATATAATATATATATAGATATATATATATATATATATATTTTGTGTGTGTGTGTGTGTGTGTATGTGTATCCACTCTAATAGCCGATGTTACTGACGTAGACTGAAAGTCCGTCCGACACGTACTGTCGGGCGTTCGAGTCTGCTAACTATCAAGTCGTTTCGGGTGATATCCCGAAGTAAGAACGATTATACTTAAACTAAAGTCGTAAGAATAAACTTTGTGAATAACGAATTTTCACGTGATGTGCCAAAAATTCCACACACACACACACCACACACACACGACCACACACACACACATATCTAATATATTATATATATTATATATATATATATATATATATAGATATATATATTATGTATTTTAGTATGTATATATGTATATATTATAAATATATATATATAATATATATAGGTATATATTAAATAGATATATATATATATTATTATATTATATATAGGCCAAAATATATAGTCTATATGTGGTATATCGTATATATATTATATATATATAATATATATATATATATATATAGTCTATATGTATATATTCTATATATATATATAGTCTATATGTATATAATATATATATATATATATTATATATATATATCTCTATTATCTATATGTATATATATATATATATATATAATATATATATATAGCTTTAAAAATATATAATAATAGGATATATATAGTCACTATATGTATATATATATATATATATATATATACTTAGACGATATATATCTATCTATATATATATATATTATATATCTATATCATATATATAATATAAATATGACTATATATATATATATATATATATATATATATGTATACATATAGACTCTATATATATATATATATATATATATTTATATTTATATACCTATAGACTATATATCTATATTATATATATATATATCATAATTATCTATCTATACATATAGACTATATATAATATATCTTATATAATCATATATATCTATATACTATAACTCTTAGACTCTCTATATATATATATTATTATATCTATATATATATTATAATATCACTGTCTATCTAGACGTCTCGATATATATGTTATTCTATAACATCCGCCTATCTATACTATATTACATCTTATATATAGCCATATAGACTAATTATATAGATATATATCATATATAATATATACTATATATTATATATATATTGTCTATCTGTATATATATATATACATATATACTCTCTATCTATATATATATATATATCTATCGTCTATATGTATCTTATCTCGTCTATATGTATATAATAATAATCTCTATATCTTCTATCTATTATATATATATATATATCATATATATCTACATATATTATATATATATATCATATTATGACATTCCTACTAATCTAATGTCCTCGTATTCAGTGGGTAAAGACTTCGCTTATATATGGCCTTAGATAACACTCACGTAGAAGCATACTCAAAATATATTCGCCACTTAAATAAAATATCATCTGTGTCAAAACCTGGTCGGTGAACGAAACCTCACAGTCCCTCTTTAGATTATAATTAGTTTCAATTATTATATAGATTAACACACATACATACAGTACTCAATATACAAGCACTTCACTTTACAACATCTAGCAAGTACACCATAATTGAACGTTTATTAACTTAATATTAATTATATAATACACAAAGATAAACTAGATAGCGCCACAACACTGTCGTCATAGAGAAGAATACACCTGACTTTAACAAGAGGATGGAGTAGCCAATAAACTAACTAAGGATATCAAGGAGGAGTAATAGAATAGAGACTTGGAACTTACAAAGTTGAGGAAAAGTGAGGAGCATCAACAGATAGGCGTGCGGTATGGAGTTAAGAGGAAGTAAAAGACACAGACTATTATATACCTATATATACAATAGTGGAGCGAAACTTGACTATATATTATATAATCTATATATATATCTAGATATATATCATATATATGTGTGTGTGTGTGTGTGTGTGTGTGTGTATATATATATCTATAAATACTATATATATATATATATATAATAAATGTGTGTGTATGCCTAAGACTGACCTAATTATCTCCGTGTGTTGCTCTCGGTACTGACATCTCTGGAATCCTTACTAAGATACTTGTTGTCTGGAATTAAGGGGAATTATTCAGTCTCTCTCCTTAGACATGTTGGATTCCTAAGGAGGGATTTGTAGATTGTCTTTCTTTTTTCAATTTCCCTGTATGTGGTTTAGCATTACCCAGGAACTGACTACTACATGTCTGGGCCTCTAGCACGAGACTTTAGGCTTAGCAAGAGACTTTACTCAGGGTTATACTTACTTCATGATTTTGGCTTACTATTCTCAGTGAGGACAGTTGCTTTTTCATATGATTAATTTGTAATTGTCATTGAATTACCCGAACCAATTCTTTGTGGTTTTAATTATGTATTATTTCTTTTCATATAAGACCTGCTAAGTTGAGCCTTCTTGGCAAAGTCTCGACGTCTTTCAACGTGAATGTTAATATAATATATAATAATAAATCATAATATAATTATAATAATACTACTATCATATAATAATAATAATAATAATAATACCGTCTGTCCTACTCATATTTTGTAGCCATTATCAAACCCCTTTGAAGCCTGTCTACCTAATTTGAACCGCCTCTATAATAAGATTCAGGAAACCTTAAAGCCTTTAATTTTTATTAAAAAAAAAAAAAAAAAAAAAAAAAACAATCACGTAGAGGCAACTTAACCTGTCCTCTTTTCAAAGCGGGTAATGTGAACGCTTCGGAATAGTAAATCGTCTCATTTTACCCCCCCAGTTGTCGGGGGATTGTTTTTTTTTTTTTTTTTTTTTTTTTTTTTCTTTTTTAATACGTTCCAAGAACCGTGAACTTTTGTGGGCTTATTTCTTGCGATAAACTGCGTTGCTTCTTCGTGAACTCTTTCATTTCTTGTTACAACAGTTTCTCTCTCTCTCTATCTCTCATCTCTCCATCATCTTCTCTCTCTCTCATCCTCTCTCAATCGTATCCTCCTCTAATCCGTGAACTACGAAACCATTGCCGTGACCCAGCAAGCCTGAAAGCTTCATTATAATACCCCCGGTAACCTGTTGTTACAGAAAACCGACGCAATGTTGATCCGTAGGTCGCCCTAGCACGATAACGAAGTTCCCTCCGGAATCGTTCCTTCGTTGGCCTTGAAAGAAGCTGACTACGACAACGCTTCCGAATCCGATTTCAGAAGAATGTGAAAGAATGGGCAGAGTCGGATACTTGGCTGGCTTCAGTCTTCAGTCGGCCAACTTCTGTTAAATTTCAATCAGCTCTCGTTGGCCCGTTTTGAGTTAGTTTTTAGATTGATTAACTCTCGACTTGAGATATTTCAAGTTTTATATATGCATTTAAAAACAAGAAGTAGCTCCATAACTCGTGCAGAGGATGTGCTACTAGAACAATCAATAGTGAGAAAAGTAATGGACCTCATGAGGGGCAGATGCAACTCTGACCCACACTAAAAAAAAAACATCAATATGATACCTTATAGACCAATAAATAAATAAATAAATAAATAAATAACAATAATTCTACACACTTCAACACGAGAAATAACCTAAGATAGAAATAAATGAGAAACACCACTGCCATTACTTTACATATTCCACAGTCGCGCGCAGAAATTTCAAAGGGAAATCAAAAGAAAAATTCAAATACGTTATTTTTTTTTAGTAAATAATAAACGAAACACTTACATGACCAGTTTCTCGTAAGATATGCGAAGACTTCATTTATGCATTTAATGATAAACAGGGGAGCGAGAAGGTCGGAAAGCTTATTATCTTCTTTTTATTTACACCAACGTTTCTTAAGTCCTCCTATGAGCAGGACTACGAAAGAGTTAATTTGTACTGTCTTTAAAAAATGTTTTAGATAGCAATATTTAAAATATGTTTATCATTGGCCAAATTTTAAGAGAGACAAATGTTTTTTAATTATTTATTATTATTATTATTTTTATTATTATTAGTAGTAGTAATAGTAGTTGTTGAGTAGTAGTAGTAGTAGTAGTAGTAATTTAAAAAAAAATTCTATTAAGCGGATAGTAGGAAACGTCTTCACTCAATTATTCTTAAGATGAAAGAACAGCAGAACTGAACACCCCTCAGAGAAATTGTCCTTTATGAAATGCTTTGGCAGAAGAATCTTATGACGATAAACCCATACCTTAAATATTACAGAAAAGCTTGTTTCCTTTAGTTTTATACCATTGTTCAGAGGTGCAACCCCCGATTTCATCAAGATTGTTTTTCTCTGAAATTGCAAATCTATTTTTTTATGTTTCCTGACTTTTGTGATCTTTTTCTCTGGAAATTGCAAATCTATTTTTTATGTTTCTGACTTTTGTGATATTTTTCTCTGGAAATTGCAACATCTATTTTGATGTTTCAAGACTTTGTTCAAGACTTTTGTGAATTTTCTTGTGTTTTTCAAAGGATGAAGGTTTATCATCAATCAAGCCATGTCTGCGTGTTTCGAGGTCGTCAATCAGGTAAATTTGATTTCTTTTAACTGAGGTGATTTTTTATCCTAAAAATGGATGCGATGAAATGCCACTTTGTTGAAAAAAAATTGCAGCGCTTTTTCCCTTATAATTTTTTTTAACTGCTGTTGAATTTCAAATAAAAAAAATTTTCATTGTTTTTTTTTTCGCCCTTCCCTTTTCGCTCATTCGAAATCAATAGTGTCATTGCAGTAGATGTTTTTAACAACTTTTCGTCAGAGAAGAGTGGAATCTGTGTGTGTGTGTGTGTGTGTGTATTAGTCTTTCTAAGTGGATACAAAGTGCGCGCTTATGTACTCTGTGTGTGTGGTGTGTGTGTGTAATTAGTCTGTCTCAGTGGGTACAAAGTTCACGTTTCAAGTGCAAATCTCTCTCTCGTCTCTCTCTCTCTCTCTCTCTCTTCGCTGTATTAGTCTGTCTAAGTGTGTACAAAGTGCCCGCTTATTGACTTTCCAATCTCTCTCTCATCTCTCTCGCTCTCTCTCTCATCTCTGCTCTCTCTGCGTTTTCTGTCCATCCTGCGGTGCGCATTCATGACTACCCTTCTCACTGAAAACTTATCAACGTTGTTTTTTCATTTTCCATAACAAAGCTGAATGCGTGCGGACGTTACGAAGTCAGGGTCCTGTCTCGTCGCGCGTGATTTGCCATACATAGGGGAAAAACGAGGTCGCAGCCAAATCCATTAATTTACCGAAATAAAAAAAAAAATTTTTATTATTTCCCTTGCGTTGTGCTGATACGGTCGCTATATTTATTTTCTCTGTGAGAGAATGATCTTCTATTGACTATGAACACCTATATGATTACATGAATCTAGATAGAAGTAAGAATGAATTACAAATATATTGAACGTCTGAATGGGGAAGCTTTCCAGTTTGGAGAGAGGGTTTTTATATTTCTTTTAACCACTTCTATGACTTTATGACGAATATATATAAAATTTATAGAACTGAATCTTAAAAAATAACTGAATGTACTGATTGAAGCCAAGCAATATATATATGTGTATATGTTATGTATACAGACATATATGTTGTCACACACACACACAATCACACCCCCCACACATATATATCTATCTACTATATATATAACATATATATATATCTATAGATATATATATATTTATATATATATATATATATATATAAGTATAGTCAACTTGATCTAGAAAATCTTAATGTACTGTGGGAAGTCAAAGACTATATATATATATAAATATATATATATATATATATATATATAGTCTTACTATATTATATATTCATTGTTATTAAAATAGATAAATAAATAAAATATACATATATTTTCTTATATATACATCTATATATACATATATAATATATATATATAATATCTAATATATATATATATATTTGCACAATATAATTAATTAAAGCATCGTGTGGCAAGCACAAAACAAAACAAAAGGAGAATGCTAATTTTCTCCTCTTTCTTTTGGTTTAAAATTCCGTGGCCTGTGGTCTAGATTCTTTTGTGTAGGATTTATGAAACCATTTCATTCATTTCACTCCAAAAGGAATTAATTATCTCTACTGTTGTGTTTCGTTCGACTGAGCCCACTGTTATGTGGACTTTCGGTGTACTCGGAGGAGAATCTGTGTTTGATTAGTGTCTTTTAATATCTTCTATAAAACTTTTATGTGGCCTAGTACATTTGAGTCACCGAGGTGGAATTCAATAAGTCAGCTTAACAATTTTCAATTTATTTCACATGTAATTTAACAAGACGTTTAAGTTTGTCGGAAACGAAGAGTTTGTTACCCTTGACTGACTACAATTCATTAGATTCTTTGATAATGATGATTGTGGTTTATTATCTTCCATCATGTTCATTTTTTTCTATTCGTTGTTACCGAATTACTGCATAGTTGCTGTCATGAAACAGGGACAAACAGACAGGAAGGAGTCAGGAATTCAATCCCATGATTTGACAGACAGACAGACAGAAAGGAAGTCAATCCATGAATATGAGCTAGCAGACAAGAGGTTAGACGGACAGAGAATGAAGTAACCCATGAATATGAGAGGGCAGACAGACAACGGAAGGAATTCATTTTCGCATACTTATGACAGGCAGACAATCACATTAGGAAGTAATCCCATGAAAATGGACAGGCCAGACAGACAGAACGGGAAAGGAAATTCATCCCACGAACATGACAGACAGTAGACACAGACAGAGAGAAGGTCAGTCCCATGGATATGACAGACAGCAGACTGACAGATATAGAAAGTCAATCTCATGAACATGACAACCAACATACAAAGTGACCAGAACCGACAGACGGTCAGAAAGCAATCCCACGACATCAAAAACCACATGAAATCCCTAGCGTCACCGCAAGAGGTCAGCGTCTGGCCCCCATTGCCGCTAGTTACTCTGATTGGAGAAATGACCTTACCGACAGATTTGCCGCCCCCCCCCCCCCCCCCCCCCCGTGGAGAGGCTCTCTTCGCAATACCTTCATTTTCCTATGACCTCTGATGGGTTTTGCAGCCTGTTGCAACTCTGCATCTTGGCCAGTCAGTCTTGTTTGTGAGTGGCTGCTTCATCTTGCGATGTGCCTTTTTTATATTTATTTATTTTTTTTTGTGGTAGTAAGGAAATGATCTCGTCTCTCCATGTTTACTTAATGTTTTTATTCATTTTTCACATTTTTCTCTACAATTTCACACAGTTAGTTTGAGAAGTAGACGTGGTAAAATCTAACGGATTTATGTATATATATGGTAATATATATATATATATATATATATATTATATATATATATATATAAATTATATATATATATATATAATATTATCTATATATAATATATATTATATATATATATATATATATATATCTATATCTGATATATATATATCTGAATATAATATATATAATATATATATATATATATTATATATCTATATATAAATATATATATATATAATATATATATACATATAGACCTATCTATATATATATATATAATCTATTATATATATAGATATATATATATATAGTTAGTCCTATGTTTAAGCATTTCAGCGTGTATTACATTCAGTGAGGAATTTAGACTCCCCCACTCAAGACTTAGACGAAAAAGAAATATAGTAATTCCATAAGTGTGGGTTTTCTATTCCCCACACAAGAAGAGGATGAGAACTGAGGGGAGACACTCTTATTATAACCCATTCAGTGTGGGATATATTATCCCCAGACACAGACTGCACAGACACACACACTTTCCAAAGACGAATTCTCCCGATTACCCCTCGACTTCACTCGATATCCATCATAACGGCCTCCTGACGTCACGTCTCACACTTTTCTAACTGCTTCTTGAACTCGAAACCGAACCGTCGAACCGATGCGATGGCGCTGGAAAGAACTTTATAGCTTCAATATCCCCTCCTTTATGGCTTTATATGCTCTCTCTTTAAGCGGTTTCTAATGTGGGAGAATCCCGATTTGACCACATAGAGTTCTTGGTTCCCGGTGGATGCCATAATGAAACTCCCTTTTGGTTCCTATACGATTGAAATGTTGTTTCTCTCACTTTCGACTTTATAAGGGGAAGATTTTTCCCACATCTGGTGTCCGCCGTGAGAGTGACGGTCTTATGAAAGGTTTGAAGATTTGTTGCATGAGCGTTGCAGAGGCATTTTTGGGGGGCCTTTTATTGAAAGCGGATGCCCGTTGTCATTTGGCGTTCAGTTTGATTTTTCTAAGGCGTTGCTTTGCTTAAGGAAATTCGGGGAAATCTTGGCCTTAGGAATTACAGTTGAAATCTTCGACCTCAGGAAATAATGGAAAAATCTTGACCTCTGGAAATACGGTAAAATCTTGACTTCAGGAATTAAGGGTGAAATCTTCGACATCTAGAAATACGGGAAAACCATTGACCTCCGAATTACTTGACAAATCTCGACCTCATGTTAAAGTGTAGCAAGATTTTTGTAAGTGAAGGAATAACAAAAAATGTTATTGGAAATAACTTAATTGTGATCCTAAAATGATTTAATGTTCCAGTCTCTTTCGTTCCTTGTGTCTATTCATTTTCCGGTTTTGTAATTAATTTTCCTTTTATAGATTATTTTGCAATTAAAGGACAGTTTATCCCTTCTTTGGTAGCTTTGCTTTTAATATCTGACTGTGTACTGGTTTCCTTAAATATATTATATACAGAATAAACAATTTATCTAACTTCTTCGTCAAGAAACCTCTTATAAGATAACGAATCTGGTCTTCGTACAAGAGACAGTGGATATATAATTTGAACTCCATTACCTGAAGTTTCAGCAAACAAAGCTCTTAGGGAATGGGGAGTGGGCAGTGGTATGTGTGTGTCTATGTTTGTGTGTCTGTGATGAGGGTGGGTACGGGAGTGGTGGTTGGTAGGACATGGGTGGGGGTACTTATACCAGAATCCTCACGCTCGTCTGTCTGTCAGTCCGTAAATTAATTTTGTTGGACTTTTTCAGAGACTGATATAATTTTGTTTTCTGAAACTTTCTTTCTCTCCATCTGTTATACACCGTGTGAACCTTCGCACTTGGTATTTTAAGATTGATAGGGTCATTCCTGCTCGGAAACATTTCTCAGTTCGTGTTCAGTGTTTTTAAGGAATTTCCAATAATGAGGATATGAAACTGTGCGCGGCCTGGGAACTAAGAGTTGAATTGATAAGTTCTTTCTTTTTATGCTTTTTTTTTCTTTTTAAACATTTTACCCAGTCGGTTTCTCTGAAGTTGTTATCTTATACTCATGCATTCTTAGTTTTTTTTTTTTTCTTTAGCATGTGAGACCATACACCTGGTTTTCTAAAATTGACGGGAATTCTTTGGAATGTTTTTCAGAGTTAAATTTGTTCTTTTTTTCACCTTTTTATGTATTTTATTCTAAGATCTTTTTGTGTCATACACTCGATCTAGGGAATACATGGAAGAGAAAATATTGCTCTTACTACGTGCTTTGAATTTTTAACTAAGGAATATCAGCACTCAGCACACTTATGGGCAGAGGATTTGTATGGCTTGACCTCGAATTAAATTCATTCGAGTTCAAGGTAAAAAAAAAAAATAATAATAATAATGGTTCAGCTCTGTGTTGCCCGAAATGCTGTAGTAGATTCACATCAACCGTGCAACTGATGTCTAAGCCCGTCCCTCACGGCGCTCCTGATTGGCTGTTGATAAGCCAATCACAGGGCTGGAAACTCCCAGTCTCTCTCGAGAGAGAGTTCACTTAGGCAGGAAGTATGTTCCACATCTCCTGAGGGGTACGTCTTTCTAAAGTTTCCCTCCATGAGGGTGCTGTGCAATTGGAGCCTGAAGAAGTTATCTTTGTTTTTATAATTTAATTACATTCTTATCTATTTAGTTATCAATTTTTAATTCATTTTTTCCTTTCTAATATCTAATCTCCTCTTTCTGTATTTCTTATTACCTTCTGTTACTTCTTTCAAATGAACACCGAGTGCTTTTGGAACTTAAATATCAAGAAAATGGCATCTGTGGTCTTGTTCCATATGAAAAAGTTTCGTCTTCTGAATAACATATAATAATAATAATATAATTAATAATAATATAATAAGGTAATATAATAATATAATATCCTAATAAGCATTGAAGCTTGAAATCAAGTCGTGGCCCTTGTAGCCTTTTTCCATATGACTAGGCTTCATTTTTTAAAATAATAATAATAATAATAATAATAATAAAATTCTCACAGTAGCAGTCTTAAAATGAAGAAAAACATATCCACAATAATGTATTGTGGATAGTATACGTACATATACGTAACTGTGATTTTGTTTCTCTGATGATAATAATAATAAATAATAATAATAGTACTAATAAATATATAATAATAATAACAGGTTTTATATTGAAAATACAATGGCTTATTTCAACGCGTTTATTTGTATAAAGTTTCTCTGTTCTTCTTATTACTGACTTTTCGTCTGTACTCCAGTTGGCCCTATGTACACGCCGAAATGGGGGATTCATGTGAAAAAAAAAAAGTGGTATTTGCATGTATCCCCCATTTTGGCGTTTTATAGCCATTTGAGTACAGAAGAAAAGTCAGTAATACGAGAATAGAGAAAATTTCTATTCAAAATAAACGCGGCTGAATAGCCATTATTTTCATAAAAACTTATATTAAACGAAGGTCTTCTTCCAGCAAATACTAATAATAATAATAATAGATAATGATGATGATTGATGATAATACTATATGAGTAAAATCGCCGGCAAATATTTGAATTATAGTTCAATGCGTCTCGAGTCTGCAGCACTAATGCGCCATTTTACCATTGTCTCCATTCTGAATCCATAGAATTTAATCTGGACCAGCGCGTGTCACCAACTTCCATATCGTGGGCCTAAGGGCATTATAAGTCCCATGAGTTTATCGTAGATGCAGAGATGAATTTTAAACTCAGTTTTCACCCGAAAATTATAATCTGTGTTTTCGTAGCCAGTTGTGTTATTAACTGTGAAATAACAGTTTGAGTGACTTCATAGGATGGGACTGTATTTTATGATATTTGGGCTATTGGTTTATTTGCTTAACATTTTTTTTTTCGATATGTTCTGATTATTTATTTGTTACCAAGCAAAACTCCCATTAAAGACATATGCTCAGTAATTGTTGTAAGCGATTAGTAGCTACATTAATTTAATTAAGAAAATTAATGTATATGTCATTTAAATTAATTATATATATTATATATATATATATAATATATATATATATATTAATTAACATTACCATCATCATCATCATATTTGCTTTAATCGTTGGTGGTATAAAACCTCCTTAACGCTGAACCCCATATTACATTGTTAACTCTCTCTCTCTCTCTCTCTCGTCTCTCTCTCTCTCAGAAACCAGTTCTATGTCATAGGAAAGTCCCTTCACCCACCCCCTCTCTCTCCTCTCTCCTCTCTCCTCGTCTCCTCTCCTCCTCTCTCTTCTCTCAGTTCAGCACCAGTTCGATTTTCATATGAAAGTTCCTCCCCACCTCTCTCTCTCTCTCTACTCCTCTCTCTTCTCTCCTTCTCATCTCTCTCTCTCTCATCTCTAGCAGTACTTCACTTTCATATGTAAGATCCAGTCTCTCAAAATCTGACAGATGTTTTCCATTTTTGAAGCAAAGCAGAATAATAATCATCGATGTTATGAATCGTGGCTGGCTCATAGCCCCGTGATTGCATATGAGAAGAAGGGTTGCGCGTCCTTTAAATAGTTGCTAATAGGAACACCAAAGTTTCGTTGGCTTTTCTCTTTCTTGCTGAGGACGGTGTTTTTTATTTACACACACACCACACACACACATGACCACACACACACCTGTATATATTATATATATATATATATATATATATATATATATATATATATATATATGTATGTTAATATATATATACAAATATATCTATATTATACATCTATATATATCTATATTTATATATATTATATATATATTTATATATATATTTAAAAAACTACCTACTTAATCTATCATTTCACTTTTGTCTCATGACCTATATCTAGACTACTTCTTTTTCAATATTTATATATATATATATTATAGATATATATAATATATATATATATATATATATATATATTATATATATATATATATATATATATATTTAAAACTGCCTGATTAACCTATACATTTCCACTTGTTTTCTATGATCTCCTATATTGGCTACTTCGTTTTATTCATTCATTTAGTAAGGGAATTTGGTAACTTTTCACCATTTTTATCTTTCGCTCCTTTTTGATACTTTAATTTCCCTAATAAATACTATTGCAGTTCAGGCCTTCTCATTATTCGTAAAATTCTCGTGATTTAGTATTATTACTAGTAAACAAATCTAGATTCACGCAAAGTCACCAGACAGAGTCAGAAATTGTTTTCTGTTCTTCGCTAAAATTAGTTCCGCATATGAAATTCCACATTCTCTTCGTCGCTCTCTTTCTTTTGTTTTGTTCTTATACAGTCGCTGAACTAATCTCTTGATTTCTATCTCGGGTCTGAGGTCAGATGTTTCCGGCGTCATGCTTTTTCTCTTTTATCCCATTTCCCTTCATTGATTGGCTCTCATCTCTATCTCTCTCTCCATCCTCCTCTCTCTCTCTCTCTCGTCCCCCTCTCTCTCTCTCTCTCCCTAAGTGATGGCGTGAACTGAATGGTTAAGAGAATGTGTTTTCTGTTCACTCTTACATCTATTAATTCAGTTTTTACATAATTTTTTTTTTTTTTTCATGTCTTCTAGATTGAAGATTGATGAGCTTTTATATATATCTATATATATATATATATATATATATATATATATATGTGTGTGTGTGTGTGTGTGTGTGTGTGTGTGTTGTGTGTGTTATTTTTGTTATGGTAAGATTTTAATCTCTCTCTCTCTCTCTCTCTCTCTCATCTCTCTATCTCCTCTTTCTCTCTCGAATCAATTCTCCATTGCTTAATGTAACTGCCTGTAAAAAATGCAAATATTTTCCTCCCTCATTCCAAAATATGAAGACATCAATATGGGAATGGCAAAGCTAAATAATTGATATGTGTTTGATTTGATTCTTTGCGTATATCCTGTATCTCAGAACGTGATTATCGGACGCTGAGGTTGAGAAAGAGACAGATCGCGGTCATTTCAGCTTATGGTTTACAATTTTTCTGTAGAGAGGAGAGAGAGCATAGAGAGGAGAGAGAGAGAGACTTTTAGGAAGTATCTCCTCCTCAGACCACGATCGTCTTACTGAGCGTTCCCCCCCCCCCCCCCCCGAAAGTGTTGTCGAATGTCTCAACTCTTACCCTCACAGCCCAGTGTATCGAACTTTAAAACCTGTTAAACCCGATGCCCGCGATCGAAGTCAGTTTCACGCAGCAGAATTATCTTTTATAGCTTTGTACGTAGTGTGCAAAGCGCCGTCTCTCCGAACCAATTGTACGCTAAAGATAAAAGGAGAACGATTTCCCTTTGATCTCCGTCGGATGGAGATATGCGACGGGAGTTTTATAATGTCGCCGTTTCATTTCCTTCTTCGGATTGAAAATGCTTCCGGTTTTTCGGGGCGGCGGGTTGAGTGGAAGGGAGGGCCCTTCACGGGATTGTAACGGTTCGTAGACTTGATCGCTTTTCTTATGCGTTTGGTAGGAATATTGAAAGCATCGGTTCTCGTCATTTCATCGGAAGATGGTTCTCTGAAAGTGCTGCTTTTTACTCCTGGGATTTGTAAGGACAATGGAAAGCTTTGTGAAATTTGGCCCGTGGGCGTTGCAATTTTTTTTTTTTTTTTTTTTTTTGTGGGAAAGCTACGGAAAAATAACCGAAGAACAGGAAAATATATTTCTCTGGAGACAATTTCATATAATCACGTATCGCTTTATTATCAGACCTGATACCATATAATTTTTAATTTACACCATTTCGTATATATGAGTTTTTTTTTTTTTTTTTTTTTTTTTTTTTAGCTACCATCTACCACATAAGCTGAAGTTTTAAATGCTTTTCTTCTTTCGTTTTGTCGGAATGATACTTCTAAGATTTAATTGTTTCAATCATCATATCACAAAGATTATTTGGAAAATAAATTTAATTTTCACTGCGTTGGTCGTTCTTGAATCTTCATTTGTTCGTTGCTACTTGAAATTAAAATATGGTTGCAATATGGTAAGACCTAAATATTTATTTTGTCCAACAATTGGTCATTTCAATATTATGACCACAAGTCAATTTTTCCATACAGTAATTTCTGTCAAAGTTATCTTGCTTCATAACCATAAACAGAAAAATATATTTTCACTGGAGATCACTGTCGTATAATCACGTATCGCTTTATTATCAAGACCTGATACCATATCATTTTAATAACTATATCATATTCAATAACTTCGTTGCTTTGATCAGATTACATCTGATCAAAGTAACGAAGTTATTAAATGATATGATATAGTTATTAGAATGATATGGTATCAGGTCTTGATGATAAAGCGATACGTGATTATACGACAGTGATCTCCAATGAAATTATATTTTCCTGTTTTTGATTATGGAGCGAGATAACTTTGACAGAAATTAATGTAAGGGGAAAATTTATTTGTGGCCAAAATATTGGCCGAAATAAATTTTGAGGTTTTACCATATTGCAACCAGATTACATTTGAATTTGCAGCTAACAAATTAAAATTCATTTAAGGTCGTCATCACACTGGTTGTAAAAAGTACTTCATAAAAAAAATTCTTTTGGGATAATGATGAACTAGAAATTCTATAGAACAGTATCATTTCCGACAACGAAAGCAAGAAAAATTATTTTTAAAACTTCAACATGTGTGGTAGATGCGTAGCCACAAAAAAAAAAAAGTAAATAAATAACAGACTTCATCTTATAACGAAATCCGGTGCCTACAAATTCATCTGCAGTGACGCAATGAACCAGAAATTTTATAAGATATTTTAATATTGGTTATGGTAAAAGGATAAACACTATTCATGCAAAGTATTAATCCCTAAGACGCAGTCATCGACGTCATACAAACTTATCCACCTTACATATTGATATCTTAAGTTTTTTTGTTTTTTTTCATTGAGACCCTGCGTTTGTGTGTGTGTGTGTGTGTGTGTCAAGCTAAGTATCCTTGAGAAGGATACTAACCTGGTCCTTGATCAGCCAAAGGAGGTGACGCCAGAGTGAGTTATCCTGTGTGTGTGTTTTTTTTTTTTTTTTTTTTTTTTTTTTTTTAGCAAGTCCCATAGGTTGTTGCGACTTACCATCTTGCGTCGTCTTGCCTTTAGTCATGGTCAACCATCCGACTACTGTCCAAAATAAACTTCGCTTAATCTCCTTCATGAAACAACACAGCGGCAAGTGGTACTTGTCGTGTCGTCATAGTTAATTAAGTGTTAATTTTCTTTATCTCTTGTTTTCTTGAAGAAAAAAAAAGTCATCCACTATGGACTTTCATATTACGGATGTCATCCACGTCTTGTAATTAAGTTTTAAGTCTTATTGTCTCCGGTTTTCTTGAAAAGAGACAAATCATCCACTGAGGTCTTATATACTTAGTATATATTATGGATGTCATCCACGTCTTTTTGTCTCCTATTTTCTTGAAAAGAGACAAATCATCCACTGAGGTCTTATATACTTATATATTACGGATGTCATCCACGTCTCGCACGTTTCCTGCTGCCGTTCAGTTCTCGTCTGTCTCTCGCTTAGTTTCATCTCGACAGAATTTTGACAGAGGGGGTTAGATTTTCTCTCTCTCTCTCTCTCTCTCTCTCTCTCTCTCTCTCTCTCTCTCTCTCTGTCTTTATCGAGAAGTCTCCCACAGCCGTGCCCTCACTTTCCTCCATCTGTTACGCATCTCGAGTTCGTACTTGTCCTTCAAATGCCTCTGTATCAGTCTTCATGAACCAAGATAGTCCTCCTCTTCTTCTTCTTCTTCTTCTTCTTCTTCTTCGTGTGTTGGGACAACAAGTCTTCGTTTCTCACTTTTATTTTTTGGGGGAAGTTTCGGCCCGTTGTGACAGGAGTCGCTCCACGAAGGGAGTTTAATGTGTATTTGGTCGCGTCTGTCTTTCACACATGGTTCCTTCTTGCTGTTGAGGGTTCTAGGTCTCTTCTCTTCTCTCTCTCTCTCTCTCTCTCTCTCTCTCTCTCTCTCTCTCAGATGTAAGAAGCTGGAAGTACTCAGATAAAAATCTCTCAAGACCAAATCACCAAAGACTCTCTCTCTCTCTCTCCTCTCATCTCGTCTCAAAAATCTCTCGATCTCTCCTCTCTCAAATTAAGTAGCTCACAGTACTCAGATAAAAATCTTTTAGGACCAAATCACCAAAGACTCTCTCTCTCTCTCTCTCTCTCTCTCTCTCTCTCTCTCTCTCTCTCTCTCAAATTATGCAGCTCACAGTACTCAGATAAAAATCTTTTAAGACCAAATCATGAAGTCTCTCTCTCTCTCTCTCTCTCTCTCTCTCTCTCTCTCTCTCTCTCTCTCTCTCTCTCTCAGCTGTAAGAAGCTCGGAGTTCCCTGGGGAAATCTACCGCTTGTGCACGGCAGTTAATTATTTGCCTTATTGTAGAAGAAACAGAGGTGCTGGTGGAATGTGAGATTAAAAGGGGATTTTCACCTGTGCAACGATGAGTGAATAATGGAGAGATGATGATGATGAGAGAAGAATAAAGAAGCCAAAAGAGGGGAACAAAAAGATAATTATCCCATATGAGGACAATGACACAAAACAGAGATATTTAATGAAAGGTATTTAATTGAAAATAAAAATTGTTGGTAATGCTGATCAGTTGTATATACTGTCGTTTTAATATTTCACGTGGTCGAATTAATTCAGGTTTCTGATAACAAGGCACTTAGTTATTTTATTGTTTTGCATCAACCTCAATTTTAACTAGAAGAAATGAATGGGAGAATATCCTGATGAGAGACGGCCAAAATATAGATACAACATGAAGACTAAAATTATACATATATACATCGAGCTACAAATGTCCTTTAATATTTAATTTACTCTACCTGTTATCCGAAGGGGAATTTTTTTAGTCGGTAAGAAATTTGTCGCCTAAAAAATTCCCCTTCGGATAACATCTATGAAAATATCTTAATTCTGAGGTAGAATGAATTAGATATTAAAGGGCATTTGTAGCTCGATGTATGTATATGAATCACGGTAATGTGATATGACTCATATATGTGTATATATATACATACATACATACATATCTATATCTATATAGATATATATATATATATATATATATAATATATATATATATATATATACTTGTTTAATTTATTGACCGTCTCGTCTCTCCAGCATTTATTTAATCTATCTTATTTGTAAAAGAGCCGCCACATTCCCCCAAATATCAGCTGATTTTAGGCGGGAACCCAAAGCTAGCCAGCCAGAGATAGGAATTTCCTGTTAGAAGGGGGAAAATAAAGACTTCTCAGCCTTAAGGACGTATCTCAAAGGGAAGGGTGTAGGTAGCCTGGTACTTATTAGGCCTACGTCTTAACCCTCTTACGCCGACTGGACGTATTTTACGTCGACATTTTTTGTCTCTCGTGTGCCGACTGGACGTATTTTACGTCGACTTACAAAAGTTTTTTTTTAAATTCGCGGAAAAATACTTATAGGCCTACCAGCCTAAAACTTTTGAATCACGCGCCTTGGGGGATGTTGGGAGTCCACGGATCAAGGCCTTGTTTTGTTTTGAAGCGTGACCCAAGTTCGCGAGATCCCTTCTTCTCGCTCCAGCCAGCATCAGTGGCGCATCGTCCGAGAGCGATCTTTCGTCAGAAGCGTGTTTTTTTGGACTTGTGCTAAACTTTGAGCATTTGTGTTGCTACAGGACATTCATAGAGATGTCTCAACAACGTGTGAACCACGAAAGGCGCGTTTTACCCGTCGGAAGGGATCGCGTAAGGAGAGTTTTGGACCTGGATGCTGGCGAGGGGCCAAGCACCCAGCATGACCCCGCGCCTAAAGGCCGTTCTGTGCGGCCACGTGTGGCTGAAAGTGTTTCAGGAACACAGCGTATGCCTTTGGTTACCCTTAGGAAGCATGTGGGCGTCCTTAGGGGCATTCGTAGGCATTTGGGAGGCCTCCAACCAAGGGACATAGATGAATATCTTTCGGAGCTTGATCGGGAACATGTCGCAAGTCCTCATTTTGATGGCGGATGGTCATCGAGTGATGAGGACATCAGTCCCGATGAAAGTGAGGATGAATATATACCCCCAATGTCCGTTCGAGGCTCACATCCCGAAAGTGAGCTCGAATTCAGTGGTTTCAGAATCTGAGGAGGGGGAGGATGGGGATATGGGGTCTAGTTTTATTGCGGAGGACGATACAGAAAGTGAAAGCCTAAGTGAGGGTGATGGGTCAACGGGGGAGGGTAGAGTGCAATATCGTGCCCGGGCACGTAGAAGGTCGGTCGTCGGAGAGTGACGAGGGGTGGACGGAGGACCCCACCCCTCCTAACATGCACCCCTTCACGGCAACCCCTGGGCTCACCGTACCAGTACCCCTGACTGTTTTGGGGTTCATCCAGCTTTTCCTTACGCGGAATTGCTGGAATACCTGTACACGAGACGGTGGACTACGCTCGATACTGCCGGTATGAACTAAGGACGACCTTGTCGTATTACTGGCGGGGTTGCAACCTCATTGACATGGCGCATTTTTTGGGGCTCCACATTTATTTTGGTATGACACCTGCTTCCAATGCCAGGCAATATTGGAGGAGGAATTATTTTTTATGTATGCCCAATGTGCCTGGCGTTATGTCCCGTGATAATTTCCTGGCATTGGACAGGTATTTCAACGCCTTCAACCGAAGGGGCATACCCCGGAATAACAGTGATCGCCTCATTTTAGTGCGCCCAGTGTTGGATTATATCCGTGATCGGTGTAGAAATCTCGTGATTCCTGGAAAGAACCTGTCTTTGGATGAGGGGATGATGCCTTACAAAGGACGTATTAGTATAAAAGTGTATAACCCCAAGAAGCCGAAGAAATATGGTGTGAAATTTTTTCTTATTACCTAGGCCAACACTGGATACGTCGTGGACTTTTCAGTGTATCCGGGGTCTTCTCCACGCTGCGTGACACTGTATTCAGTCTTATGGGACGTTTCCGTAACCAGGGATATCACCTGTTTATGGATAATTATTATAACTTGGTATCCCTGGCCCAGGAACTGTATTGAAGCTGGTGTGCACGTCAGTGGTTACCCTTCGGTTGGTGCGTGGGGCCCCGCCGAATGTCCCTCAAGAGGTTTGCTAGTCATCCGCAACACCTTGGTCAAGAGGAGAGAACCAGAGGTGGCGGCGGAAGGGCGCTGGTCTTTTATTTTTCCCCGGTCAATCTTCTCCATGGTTTGAAAAGGGTGGGAGTTCCGACTCGTCCCCTGCCCATGCGATATTACGACGAGTCATGAACCCATCCAAGAAGAGATCGTACAGCGGAAGAAGACACGTCGACAGGGCCGAGTTGTGTTTGAGGAGTTTCGTATCGAGCGACTTACCGTCATTGGGCACTACAACAGGCACATGGGAGGAGTTGATCTCTTTGATCAGCTCATCCAGTATTATCCCTTCGCCAGGAGAACCAGCAGGTGGACACAGAAGCTCCTCAAATACATCCTTCAGTTGGCCCTCCAAAATGCCTACATACTGTACTGTGGGTACTGTGGTGACAATCTTCCGAGGTTGACCCACTTACAGTTCCTAGAGGAAGCCGGGAATGCCCTCATCAACTTTGATCCCGATGAGTGGCCTTCCATAACTGGCCCCTAGCCCCGAGCTGCAGATCTGCCCCTAGAGGAAAGGGCAGATAGGAGGGCCAACTTCGGTCGACCTGCCGCCGCCCCTGCTGACGACGCCCCTGCTGCTGCCGCCCCTGCTGACGACGCCCCTGCTGCCGCCGCCCCTGCTGACAACGCCCCTGCTGCCGCCGCCCCTGCTGACGACGCCCCTGCCGACGACGCCCCTCTTGCTGCCGGCCCCGCCATCACCGCTTCTCATCGGGTAGTGGACCCTGTGTGTCGGCTGCAGCCAGGGGATCACATACTGGAGGCCTTAGATGGGCGAAGGCAGAAACGGTGCCGAGTGTGCCATATGAATGGCAGAAGGAGGGACACCCAGTTCTTCTGTCGTCTCTGCAAAGTTGCTCTTTGCAGGATAGGGGACTGTGACCGAAAATACCACACTAAGGTCACGTATTGGAGCGCGGCCCCTAAACCGACAGCGGAGGGCGCACGGGGCCGCCGGGTCCATCAGCAGTAAGGGTGCGCGTCTCCCTACACCTGTACCTCGTCATGTCGAGTGGAAAAAAATGCAAGACTCTTCAATGGCGGAGGAGGGAGAAAACAAGAATAGAACGAAGAGTCCGGATTACGAGTGAGTATTCTGCATTTATTTTATATTTATTTTTATATTTATTACAATTTTTTATATACCCGTATCTATGCATGATAAAATAATAATAAGACATTTCATTGTATGCGAAAAGAGAAGTTTCACCTGCATTCCTTTTATTTATGTATTGGTACCAGAATCGCAAAATTTAATATATATATTTTATATTTATATATATATATATATATATATATATATATATATATATATATATATATATATATATATATGATATTATAAATATTGGTTTTTTGGGGTAAGCAATTACTTACAGTCTAGTAATATTCAATCATTTATCTTCACTTTAAAACAAATTGCAAGTCTCTAGAACAATATCTGGATTTATGGTGAATTTTTGAAAAAAAGAAATTTATTCCCTCCGCGCACCGATTCTCGGCCGAAAATCTCCGGAATGCGTAGGTCACATTCTCCTAATATTTGTGCCTTTTCATATTACACTTTTTTTTAGAGTTTTATATATGAAAATGTGCGCAACATCATGCAAAATATAAAAAAAAATATTTGAAGGTTGCAGCACTTCTCATTTTTGATATATTTGCATATAAAGTACGATAATTAGGAAAAAACTACGATCGGTCAACTTTGACTCAACCGAAATGGTCGAAAAACGCATTTGTAACATAAAAGTCTTACAGCCTAGTAATATCCAATCATTTATCTTCACTTTAAAATAAATTGCAAGTCTCTAGAACAATATCTCGATTTATGGTGAATTTTTTAAAAACATATTTTTATTCCCTCCGCGCGCCGATTCTCGGCCGAAAATCTCCGAAATGCGTAGGTCACATTCTCCTAATATTTGTGACTTTTCATATTACGCTTTTTTTATAGTTTTAAATATGAAAATGTGCGCAAAATCATGCACAATATAAAAAAAAATATTTGAAGGTTTTAGCATTTCTCATTTTTGAAATATTTGCATATAAAGTACGATAAGTAGGAAAAAAACTACGATCGGTCAACTTTGACTCAACCGAAATGGTCGAAAAACGCATTTGTAACATAAAAATCTGACAGTATAGTAATATTCAAACATTTATCTTCACTTTAAATCAAATTGAAAATCTCTAGAACAATATCTCGATTTATTGTGAAGTTTTGAAAAAAACTTTTTATTCCCTCTGCGCGCCGATTCTCGGCCGAAAATCTCCGAAATGCGTAGGTCACATTCTCCTAATATTTGTGCCTTTTCATATTATGCTTTTTTTTTATAGTTTTAAATATGAAAATGTGCGCAAAATCATGCACAATATAACAAAAAATATTTGAAGGTTGTAGCATTTCTCATTTTTGAAATATTTGCATATAAAGTACGATAAATAGGAAAAAAACTACGATCGGTCAACTTTGACTCAACCGAAATGGTCGAAAAACGCATTTGTAACATAAAAATCTTACAGTCTAGTAATATTCAATCATTTATCTTTACATTTAAACAAATTGCAAGTCTCTAGAACAATATTTCGATTTATGGTGAATTTTTGAAAAAAAGAAATTTATTCCGTCCGCGTGCCGATTCTCGGCAGCGATCTCCGAAATGCGTAGGTCACATTCTCCTAATATTTGTGCCTTTTCATATTACGCTTTTTTTAGAGTTTTATATATGAAAATGTGCGCAAAAACATGCCCAATATAACAAAAAATATTTGAAGGTTGTAGCATTTCTCATTTTTTTATATTTGCATATATAAAACTTTAAAAAAAAAATTCGACATTTGGTCAAATTTAACTCGTCCGAAATGGTCGAAAACTGCATTTGAAAGCTACAAATCTTACAGTATCGTAATATTCCATCCTTTACCTTCATCTTGAAATAAATTGCAAGTCTCTATAACAATATTTCGATTTATGGTGAATTTAAAAAAAATATATTTTTTACGTCTGCGCTCTACGAATTCATGCATCATTTTGTGATAATATTTTCTCTGTGTTGCTTTTATCGTTTTACAATGTGTTATATACCAAAATGATCGGAATTTAGAGTACATTACAACGAAAAAAAAAGTAACTTGCTACCTTTAACCGTTTTGCGCACAGCGCGATTTGAATACAATTATATATGAAATTTCGTTTTTGCGCTATCATATATCGCATTATTTATATATGATAATGATAATTTTTTCTATTTCTGATGGTTGCATACTAAACTTCAAGCAATGAAAAAAAGGAGCCAAAAATTAACTCTTAATCTTGAAAACTAAGCGCGCTGTGATTTTTTGAAAAAACTATTTTTTCCGCTTCTGCGCTCACTCCAAAAACCCTCCGGCATACGGGAGTCAATTTTTTATTTACCGCTCTGGCGTAAGAGGGTTAAGCTCTTTTTCCTGTGAACCCTCTGCTGGCTGTATGTTCTGTTTTCCAGGATGCCCTGCTCTTGGGGGGTTAAGCTGACCCCCAACACCCATGAAACACACCTGCCTTCGACCTCAGACTCCTCCAGTCGTGACCTCGGACGGATGTCCCAGCCACGAGCCTTCCATTTTAGGCCTAATGAGGCATTACTGGTGCGCCCAGACCTGAGACAAAGCCGATGCCGCATTTCTACAAAGGTCCACTGATCATGGCATCCAGGTACGTCTTGTGAAACAGCATATTGCCAGTTCCTTACCTCCTAGTTTTCAAAATTCAAACTTCTAACTCAAATGAATATCCCTTTGTTCCTCTCACTGCCTTGTGGCCGCATGCTTCCCTTGTGTGATCGTCCCAGACAAATGAAGTCATTGCATACCTCAGTTAAACACTAGAGTTCCTTTTCCCCAGTGTTAAAGAAACTGAATAATCGTAACTTGTGCAAGAAGTCCTTTTTTTTTTATCTTGTCTAATCTGGGATCCTTTCCAGATTCCCTGAGTCACGCGTCCAAGTCTTCGCTCCCGCAAGTGATGCTGTACCGCAAGACATAAGAACAATTTTGAAAGCCAGCTTTTACGGGAACCTCATTTTTAGCCAGCTATCCCCTTGTGAAAGATAATATTGGTCCCCACGTGGACAAGTTGCATTTACTTTCCCAGGCTATTAAGCAGCCTCCTGTAAATAAATGTATGTAAAGTAATTAGCTGAGTTTTCTGGCGACCTTTTCTTCTAGAGTAAATTAACCCTGTAAATCCTTTTAAGGTAAGTTCAAGTAATTTATTCTGCATTTTCCCTCAACTATTTTCGTTTACATATTTGAGCCCCTTCAGGCCGAGGCTTAAAACGTAACAATGGCGGACCTCGCCGAGATTCGAACCTAGCTTGCTTAAAAAGCTTGTAAAATGCGTTATCCCTTGTAAAACGTAAAATGTAAATGATTTTACAAAGCGTAATCAAAGCACACTTGCAGCGGAAGACACACACTGACTCACGGTAAGGTATATCATTCATATATGATTTATTTTATAAACAATGTTAGCTTAAGGTATGTTAAGGAATTATTTTAGAAGTGGTTTAAAAGAGTGTTAAGTAGAAATATTATTATATTGTAACGGCGATAGCGCCAGAGCAAACAATTTTCCCCGCGAATCCTCTGTTATTTTGTATTGTCCTTCCCTGACGAGACATGAGCACGTGTACAGCTAGATGCCAGAAAGTACTAGTTCAACCTAGGAAGTGCTATGCCAGGGTTTATTGCTGTGTTAGAAAGCCTAGCTAGTTAGGAGTGTTCTACTAATAGTTACGGCAAAAGAAGTGTACAATTCTTTTGTCTGTGATATGTTAGGGGAATTCGTTTTAACTTAGTTTTCATTCCAAGTGTTGGTAACCACTTAGCCTGCCTGCTCTAAGCTTCGCGCATGCGCACTCTCAGGCCTGCTAGCCAACCTCGGTCTACAAAGCAAAGCATTCATCACCTCAAGCGTTATCTCAATTATTTAAGCAAAGTAACGTAAGTCTTGAAGTTTTAACGCAAATAATATCAATCTCGGTACTAGTATCTATCATTCTGCCAGAGAAATTAACATAATTCATCTTGAATAAGAAATTAGAATTTTGTGTTGTAAATCGCCTCCGCGTTTACAGAAAATCAGCTGATTCGCCATCGCTAATAGCACCCTGCTCTGCTAGCCTCACCACACATTTCACCTAGCATTGCTCACCCGCTCGCTGAGCGAAAGTTTCATTTCACTTCGGACTCAACATAACCTTTTCCATTTACAAATGTTTGCTAACATTTTCATCTTAAAATCCTTACCGTCATTTTCACTTGTCACAGAGACCTAGTAACCTTACGTAAAGTTAACGTAAATCTTAAAAGTAGAGTAAATTACAAGAATGGTTAACATAAAACGCAAATCATTTCATATAAGCCGCTACCAGTAACGTAAAAATCATTCATCGCAAGTGCGTTATCGTTCACATAAACCTTATCCAAAGCAATTCTTTCATTAAACGTTAACGTAAGGAGATCATTTAACACAAGTTGCGTTGTATTAACTAACAATATTAGTAGTTCAAATAAATACAAGGGAGTTCATCATATATCATTTTCACCCTCTCAGAGAGAGAGAGAGAGAGAGAGAGAGAGAGAGAGAGAGAGAGAGAACCTATTATTCCAAAAGCCAAGAGTACTATGTCCATTACCATTACACATACATTAACATTATTTTAGTTTCTTGTGTCTTTCATTTACACTGAGCGTGATACGCATGCGCCTGTGTCCATTGGAGTTTTGCAAGCATTTATTTCATTTATCGAGTACTTCAGCAAGGGACTGAGCATTTTCAAATTACCATTACCTGTTGTTGCCCGATGGTCTTTTCATTTTTTATCACAAAAGACTTGCGTATACCACAAGCACAAACCGTGCAGTGTACCACCGCAACATTCATTACTTCCAGACAAGGAAGCCTACCAGTAGGACTGGCCACCACCAGTGCACGTCAGGCCTTACCATTTTACAGTGCCACTAATTCTTGGCACTGTCCATCGACTGGCTGCTGAAGTACTCCCACCTTTTACTTTCTCTCCTTCACCATTACACTCTGCCACGACCAGTGCCATTTCTCTTCAGTATATTTGAGTATACTGCATTTAGTGTCGTCCAATGGGACACACCAGCACGCTACCAGTGCTCCAAAAGGAACGCCTCCTGAAGTGCTGTGCACCTGTACAGCCGTACAGGTAGCCATTCTACCTGCGTGTCCGTCTTACAGAATGCCCTATTCATTAGTGTGTCCATATACAAGGATCAGTGATCCTTCGGAACACTCCAAGGGAACGCCTCCTGAAGTGCCACAATACCAGCACTACTAGTGCTGTCCAAAAGGAACGCCTCCTGAAGTGCCGTGCACCTGTACAGATGTGCAGGTAGCTCTTTACCTGCGTACAGGTCCGTCTGTAAGATGGACCTGCGTGTCCGTCTTACAGAACGCCCTATTCATTAGTGTGTCCATGTACAAGGATCAGTGATCCTTCAGAACACTCCAAGGGAACACCTCCCGAAGTGCTGCAATACCAGCACTACTAGTGCTGTCCAAAAGGAACGCCTCCTGAAGTGCCGTGCACCTGTACAGGACGTGCAGGTAGCTCTTTACCTGCGTGTCCGTCCTTACGGAACGCCCAATTCATTAGTGTGTCCATGTAAAAGGGTCAGTGATCCTTCGGAACACTACAAGGAACGCCTCCTGAAGTGCCGTGCACCTGTACAGGACGTACTGGTAGCTATTTACCTGCGTGTCCGTCCTACGGAATGGCCATTCATTAGTGCATCCGCTATCCCGGATCACTCAAATAAGGAATGCCTCCATAAGTGCCGTGCACCTGTATTAGACCTACAGGTTGCCCATTCCAGCGTCTCCCAACTTAGGAACGCCCTTAAGTGTAACGTACGCCGCACACTCCATTTGATTGTCTCACCTCATTAGAAGGTGCCATTCCAGAAGTGCCACCAACTTACGGGACACTTCCCAAGTGCCACAGAGCACCCAGTCTTTTAAGACTTTTCATTACTTTTATTGCAGAACCCATTTCCAAGTGAGTGCCACATTACACAGTAGGCACTCCCATTCCATTCAGTACCCTTCCTGACCATTATTTTCAACTTTGTCCGAGCCTCTACTGCAGCCTAAGGGAAATGTCTTCCCCTGCTTCCCGCGACTTCTTTGCCATAGAGCTAGAGAAGCTGTCAACCCTCATAACTCTGGGCAAGGAGGCCGGTTACACTGGACCAGCACTTGACCAGTGGATGAAGGCGCAGCAGGATGCCGCACGCCTGCAAGAAAAGGAAGAAAAAGAACAACCCAGAAGAAAAGCCCAAGAGAAAGCAGAAGATGAAAGGAAAAGAGAAGCAGAAAGGAAGGCAAGGCGAAGAAGAAGAAGACAAAAAGCAAATGAGCTAGCTCTCAAGGAGAAGGAACTCGAAATCAAGCGGGAGAAGGCCCTTAAGGAGAGTATCTTAGCTCCAGCCACTCTGCCAGCTTCCAGCCCTGCACCCACTGTCTCTCACAGTCCCACCGTCTCTGGTCTGCCTCTTACCATTTCACTGCCTACCTCCTCCCTTTTGGAAGAGGTAAGCCCACCAGTTAACTCCGGACTTGTTTTCGAGGGTGATTCAACAAGAGGACTCATTCACCTCCCCACATCCAATCACAGCCAGAGAGAACTCTTCACCTGTGCCCGAGCACACTGCCAGCCTTGGTGACTCCACAGATTTGCAACCTGTGGTGCCATCTCGGCCTTACCGTCCAGTGTCACGGAAGAAGTTCCGGAACAAGTTCTGCCGAGACTGTGGCCACAAGGGTCACATGTCTGCCAACTATGGAGGGTGCGCAAATTTTAATATTCCTGCCATCGCAATGGCCATTACCAACCAATCCTTTACTAGGACCCCCGGCTAAGGGCCCTATAACTGTCGCACACCTTCAAGGTCATTATCTGCCGAGCCACGTCAGAGCCTACGGCTAATGTTGATAGACGTCAATTAATCACCATCGAAGGTATCAACCATATCAAGCTGGTCCTTCCGACTGTCCAATTGAGGGTTACCAGGCCTCACTTCTCCAAAGTATGTACTCTTGCAGTTGCAAGCTACATTCCAGGAGGTTATGACCTCCTCCTAGGGCAAGACATGAAGTCTCCCTCGCATTTCAAAAAGACTAAGGGTTCTAACCCCACGACAAACCACTCCCAAGCAAGGAGACATCCAAGACCTACTTCCTCCCAGAAGTACGGCCACCAACAGTCTCCCCCGCTACCACGGAGAGAGATTGATCACTCACAGTTCCGTTGCAAGACCTGTAACGTAATAGGGCACTCCACAAATTGGCCTAGGTGCCCTAGCAAGTTATGTGCAGCGGACACTGTCCATTTTCTACAAGGCTTAGCCTTCCACAAGAGACAGGAGCCTCTGTCTCCCATTACCAAGGGCCCGCTGAGAGGTATTGCACCTCTGGCACCTGTCACAGGTCCAGTCGACCTCAACTCTCTGCCAGTGCCACTTGGCAGCACTGAGCAGTGCGAAGCTCCGTCCAGCCTGGACGTAGAGCCACCACAGAACTTGACCTCTGCGCCTGGCCCCGATGTAGCGCCTAACCTAATCAAGGATCCTCCTACAGGAGATCCTCCAACAGGCATGGAGCTTACCGCAGCCCATGGCCAATCTCCAGTCCATCATTCTTCACCCTCACCTCTGTCGCCCAAGGATGAACCTCCGGCAGACCTCACATTCTCACCTCCTCTGGACAACCAGGAACTGCCCGACCAGGAGTCAGCCTGGAGTCTTACCCTTACGACGGCTGTCGCAGCAGCCGAAGTGAGGGCCTCCCCTGCAGTAGGTTCCACCTCTACGACGGTTGCTGCAGATACCGAAGTAGGGTGTTCTCCTGCAATCCCTCAGGCTACCACTGCCTCTGCTCCTGACGGCGTTTCTGGCCTTACCCCAGAGTCGGTGCCTCCGTCTAATCCTAGGACTGGTATAGCCAGGCCCTGGAGGAATAAGAAGAAGAAGGAGGGACGTAACAAATCACTACACTAACCCAAGAGCCACATGCTCTCCTTGACACCTGTGCCCGAGGTACAGTGTTACATTCATTTGCAGAGTGATCCTGGCACCTACCCAGAGAAGGTAGCCAGCCTGATCTCTGCCAGTAAACTAACCCTCTAACCCCTAGAAATTGTAATACTAACCCTCATGTAAATGTCATAATTACCTCATTACATTTCCATCCTGGTACTCCACTAATCACTCATCATCCTCACGCATCATTACCTCACATCATGTATTTTAACAATTCAGTTGATAAATCACTGCTGTGCGTACCACACTCTGGAATGATTGCGTCTCTAATTAACTGTATTGAGTAGGTTAGGCTAATGATTCAGTACCAGGGCATTAGGGTAGTAGCAAAAAGAATTTTCAAGTAACCTTACCTAGGGGTAGAGTAGATTGTCGTCACAGACAACCAGTAGTTCTTACTTAGGCTAGACTACATTAATCCAATAAGTTAGTACACTTAGTATCTCCACCTATAAGTTAGGTAAGCCACTGTAGTTAGCCGTATCGCTGCTCTAAAAACCTCAGTTAGAGTAGGATAACTGGGGAGTCGAGACGATCAACTTATTTAACCAAGGCCTTCACGCCCGAAAGGGAGTGAATGCCTTCTTAACAGGGGGAGCTGTTACATTTATTGACCGTCTCGTCTCCCCAGCATTATTTAATCTATTTTATTTGTAAAAGAGCCGCCATATTCCCCCAAATATCAGCTGATTTTAGGCGGGAACCCAAAGCTAGCCAGCCAGAGATAGGAATTTCCTGTTAGAAGGGGGAAAATAAAGACTTCTCAGCCTTAAGGATGTATCCCAAAGGGAAGGGTGTAGGTAGCCTGGTACTTATTAGGCCTACGTCTTAAGCTCTTTTTCCTGTGAACCCTCTGCTGGCTGTATGTTCTGTTTTCCAGGATGCCCTGCTCTTGGGGGGTTAAGCTGACCCCCAACACCCATGAAACAAACCTGCCTTCGACCTCAGACTCCTCCAGTCGTGACCTCGGACGGATGTCCCAGCCACGAGCCTTCCATTTTAGGCCTAACGAGGCATTACTGGTGCGCCCAGACCTGAGACAAAGCCGATGCCGCATTTCTACAAAGGTCCACTGATCATGGCATCCAGGTACGTCTTGTGAAACAGCATATTGCCAGTTCCTTACCTCCTAGTTTTCAAAATTCAAACTTCTAACTCAAATGAATATCCCTTTGTTCCTCTCAATGCCTTGTGGCCGCATGCTTCCCTTGTGTGATCGTCCCAGACAAATGAAGTCATTGCATACCTCAGTTAAACACTAGAGTTCCTTTTCCCCAGTGTTAGAGAAACTGAATAATCGTAACTTATGCAAGAAGTCCTTTTTTTTTTATCTTGTCTAATCTGGGATCCTTTCCAGATTCCCTGAGTCACGTGTCCAAGTCTTTGCTCCCGCAAGTGATGCTATACCGCAAGACATAAGAACAATTTTGAAAGCCAGCTTTTACGGGAACCTCATTTTTAGCCAGCTATCCCCTTGTGAAAGATAATATTGGTCCCCACGTGGACAAGTTGCATTTACTTTCCCAGGCTATTAAGCAGCCCCCTGTAAATAAATGTATGTAAAGTAATTAGCCGAGTTTTCTGGCGACCTTTTCTTCTAGAGTAAATTAACCCTGTAAATCCTTTTAAGGTAAGTTCAAGTAATTTATTCTGCATTTTCCCTCAACTATTTTCGTTTACATATTTGAGCCCCTTCAGGCCAGGGCAAAAAACGAACATACATTACATACATATATATATATATATATATATATATATATAAATATATATATATATAAATATATATATAGATATATACATACCATACATATACATATACAAATAAAACATACATACATATATATATATTATATATATATATTATATGTGGATATATATAAAATACGTATATGTATTTGTGTGCGTGTGTTACTTACAAGCTGTGAAAAGTCGTGCCAATCGGATAACTGATCGGACCTAAATCCGTTGTTATTAGAATATTAGTTTTTAGATTCGCTGTACTTATCGTTCGTATATTGTCCCCGAGGCATTGAAAGATTGATGAAAATCCAGCAGTAAGACGCGAGGACATCGTATATTCAAATAAAGAACAGTATTATGGATCGCAGAGGAACTCCTTTCTAAGAGGCCATTCGTCACCAACCAAATTCCCCCCCATTCCCCCACCTTCTCCCACCACCTCCACCCCCCCCCCCCCCCCCCCAACCCCCACCCCCTCTACCCAATTCCTAAACCCCAAGACGAGAGATGCATTTTCCACTCGCACTTTTCTCCACTTGGTGCGTAATGCCATCAGCTTTGGAATTAGCTCTCTCTCTCTCTCCTCTCTCTCTCTCTCTCTCTCTCTCTCTCTCTCTCTCTCTCTCTCTCTCTCTACGAAAATCAGGTAAATATTTGTTATGGTTACGTCGACATCCGATGCATCATTACAGTTCTAAATTGCAAACATTATTGTATATTCGGTTGCTGAACATCTTAAGAATGAAATGACGATGCCAATGCTGACTTAAAAGACATCAGTTTTTACGAAGTGATGTTTATGGAGTCTCCTCTGAGAGGTATTGGACAAGATGGGGAGATTTTGTCTTTTTCGTAGCTTTTGTTAATTCAACTATGAAATGTTTGTTGCCGTTCTTTTTAGTCTATATTCACACCCATTTTTCAGTGATATTCTGAATTAAAAATAACATTTGAGAGAATTTCCCAAATGGTCGACGTCATTTTGAACTTTAAATAGATTTCAGGTTATATTGGATGAATGTTTTTATAACAAGAATCATATTCAAAATAATTCATTTTAACTATAAAGGCCAATAGACCCAGTAATGAAATAACCCTTTCTAGCCCAGGCCCGAGGAAACCTAGAAAAGGTGAAAGAAGAGAGAAACCTGAAGCTTTAAGCACGAAGGTAACGATAGTCCTGCCTCTTGAAAAAAAGAAGGTTATAAGAAGCTGAAAAACAGGAACAAGTAATTAAAAGTTCTTTAATAGGGGAAAGAGAACGGATGGTTAGCCTTGTAATCCTATGTACCGAGTAGGGTAAATAGGTGAAGAGGTCGCCCGACAGGTGTTTCGAGGCTTGTGAGTACTAAGAGGAACACTAATTATGGGGTCAAGAGAGAGAAACCCCCTTGATGAAAAAGAAAAATAACTAATTTATAACAGTAAAATGAAACATTTCCCTGTACCTCCTTTGGGACTCTCTCCTCCCCCCTCCTCCTCCTCCTCCTCCTCCTCCTCGACGACTTTTAAGCTTCATTTTAGTGTAGATTACGTTTGCAAAATGTGGTAGGCTAGATCTCGAAGCGATCTGACATCCCTCTCTCTCTCTCTCTCTCTCTCTCTCTCTCTCTCCACTCCTCTAATCCCCAATAGCCATAAACTTCGTGACATAAAGTGTCTTGTTGAAAAAGACTTAACTCCCTGTCGTTCGTGTCTGTTCGCTTTGATTGCTGGCGGTGATTCGTCCACCACCCCCCCCCCCCCCTCTCTCTCTCTCATACTCCCCTCTCTCCTTGGACTCTTCTGCTCTCATCGTGACATTGTCTGTTCGCACGTGTGGATATAATATAATATAGGATATATATATATATATATATATATATAATATAGATATGTATATATATATTATTAATATATATATTATAATATATATGATATATATATATTGTATACATAATATATAGATATATATATTAGTAATATCATAGTACATTTGTATGTCTACATAATATATATACATACATAGATATATATTATATGTATTCATATATACGTATATGTATAGTTACATTCAATAAAGGAAAAAAGTATTGTTTGGTATAGTTCTTCAATCAGTTTATTATGCCCTTTGATGCTCGAGGTCTTGGAAAAGTGCCAACTTTTTCTTGTTTTATTTTACTTGCTTATTGTTTTTTTTTTAGTTTACTATTTTGGCTTTCTCTTAATAGTCGCAATTATTCTATCGTTAATCTCCATCACGTTTTTCACATTTGCTTCTTATTCACTCTCTTTCATTTTTATAACTATCTCTCTCTCTCTCTCTCTCTCTCTCTCTCTCTCAATGAAATTCACAACCCGTGCCGCACGTCTGAAAAAAATGATTTTTTTTTTTTTTCTTGGAAAGAGCTTCAATATCGTGACATTCCCTTCTCTGACTTGCATACTGTTTGTAGGAAGGGAATGTTTTTTAGGAATGCAGAATTGTGGAAAAGATTTAATGCTGATTGACCCTTTGAGATATTTAGCGTTTATTCTGTTGTGGTATTTATCATTATTTTATATTGAATGCTGCATTGCTGCATATTTTTTTATTCAAGTGCTAGGTTTTAGTTTCATGCTTACTTTTTTTATTGTTGTTATTCATTATTTTCACGTTTTGGTAAATGTTCAGTTTTGTATTTATACACATCTGTCAGTAAAACGGCTTTTAATTGCCGTTATATATATAGGCATAGTAGCAAAATAATTTAGAATTAAAATTTCATTTATTTCTATTTTATTTAAGAAAAGTCGTCTTTTATATGATGTGTATGAGTTGTGAAAAAAATATATCCTTCACCATTACACCATTTCTATTTTAGGTTAGTTTTAAATATAGATGAACAAAGGGAAAAAAGAACACTCACGTTTGTCCATCAATCCATCTACAGCCCAAAGTTTATAAAACATATTTTCATGCAATTTTTTTTTATCCAAATTTATGACCTGTCACTAAAGCAACGAATTTTGATAAAATCATTTTTTCACTTCCCTTTGATCGCGTTTAGACCAGGACAATACATTTGGGAGATATATCAGTAGTGAGGAGAACCTTAAATTTTTTTATTAGTTTTTAAATTTTTTGAAGAGCGAATTAGAGCATAAACAAGCTTATTATTAAGGGAATTAATTTTGCGGTGATTTAATTTGGCAACAACTTTAACAGCGCGGGAAGTTTTACCATGAGTGGAAAAAGGGCGAATTTTCTTTCATAAATATTCTATCTAATAATAAATGCCTGGAAAGTCATTATATTGCTGTTTTTTGTTTTTTTTTTACTTCATTTCAGAATAAAATAGTGAAAATGGTGTATATAAGTTCGGAGCGGGATAAAAGGACCATATGGAATGACATATCATTTTTTTGCAGAAATGTAATAATTTTGGGAAAAAATATGATTTTTGATTTTATAATAATTCAGTCTGCTCAACGAAGTTACCATAAAGTTCCCAATTGGATTACCTTCTGTTCATGATTGATTACTGAACGAAAAGAAAGCAAATGTAAAATTATTAGAATAGACAGCAGTAATTAGTGTCTGCATTTTCATGCGACCTCAGCCATTAGCATATTTGTGAAACTTACAAATATCTCCAAGCAGCTACTGAACTATAGATAGAAATATGGCCTGATTCTACCAAAATAAATATGAATTGTTTGGGAGCTGTTCCTAATGAAACAATTTTAGATAATTTAAGCAAATATCGTTTACAAAGGAAAAGGAAAATCCTATGGCTTATACAATATATATATATATATATATATATATATATATATATATATATAGTATATATATAATGTTAGAGGAACATTTCCTAATTAAACAATTTTAGATAATTTAGGCAAACATCGTTTACAAAGGGAATGCAAAACGAGAGGATATATATATATATATATATATATATATATATATCTATATATATATATAGAAGGAGAGAGAGAGAGAGAGAGAGAGAGAGAGATAGAGAGAGGAGAGAGAGAGAGGAGAGGAGAGAGAGAGTAGAGGAGAGAGAGAGAGAGGTATGTGTATGTATCATTATCTATCAATATTCATGAATTCAGCAGAGTATCCTCACATCCGTACTTTTTTTTTTTTTTTTTTTTTTATCTAGAAGAATTCTTGGCCGAAAGAATACGAATGATAAAAACATGCCCCACGTATCCTTTCAAACCGACATACATCCTGTTACCCCTTCTCTCTCTCTCTCTCTCTCTCTCTCTCTCTCTCTCTCTCTCTCTCTCTCCCTCTCAAGAAAAAGAGTAAGGAGGTGGAGGTGGTGGGGGAGGAGGGGAGGAACAGGAGGAAGATGAGGAGGAGTAGAAGAAGGAAGGTGAGGAGGAGGAGGAACAGGAGGAAGATGAGGAGGAGTAGAAGAAGGAAGGTGAGGAGGAGACGGAGGAGTAGGAGGAAGACGAGGAGGAGTAGAAGAAGGAAGGTGAGGAGGAGATGGAGGAGGAGGAGGAGCAGGAGGAAGATGTGGAGGAGTAGAAGAAGGAAGATGAGGAGCAGGGGGAGCAGGAGGAAGATGAGAAGGAGTAGAAGAAGGAAGATGAGGAGGAGGAGGAGCAGGAGGAAGATGAGGAGGGTGAGGAAGCAATGGTTATCCTTGAGACCAGTAAGAGCGTCGTAGCTGTGTTGTTATTCATAGCAATCCATCTTCCAAGCGAGAGTCCGTTACTCCATTCTTCGGGGCTGATTGTTATTGCCACTCCGTAGTACTCCTAACTCCCCTACTCCAGTGTCTCCGGCTGATTGTTTCTTTGGAGAATTGGAGTAAATTTTTATTTTTTTGGAATGAAAAAGTGTTTTACTTTAATGCCATATAATATATATATATATATATATATATATATATACATATATATATATATCTATATATATAAATATATATATATATATATATATTTATACAGAGCTGGAGAGAGAGAGAGAGAGAGAGAGAGAGAGAGAGAGAGAGAGAGAGAGATTTTATTTTTTTGTCTCAACGAATTTATATTGTATTCCCATGTCCTTTTGAAAGGTAGTTGAATTTTTCTTTGTGTAATGGAAGAATGATTGGGTATGTTTCGTATCCTATATATTTGGTTGGTATTAATTTTTGCCGTTTTTTGTCCTCGAATTCTCAGTGGCGTGATCGATATGGTCTCGGTGGTCGCGAGTTGAGTTCTCGGGCATTTAATTGAGGTGTGAGAGATGTGTATTTCTGGTGATAGAAGTTCACTCTCGACGTGGTTCGGAAGTCACCTAAAGCCGATGGTCCCATTGCTGAATAACCACTGGTTCCATGCAACGTAAAAACATCATACAAACAAACAACGAATTTATATTGTAATACCGAGTACATTGTAAGGAACTGAAATTATTTAGCATCAAATTTACATTGTAATAATAAGTTTTTCTTTTTAAGATCAAAATAATTGTGAATATTATATTTCTAAGGTATAGTCTTCGAGAAATTCATTTTTTTTTATCACGTTGTTCTTCCTTGTAGTTGGCTAAGTTTCGGATTCGAACGCGTAAGAAAAGATTTGGAAAAAAAAATGAAACTAGGTATGGAAGATAAATGAGGCGCAGTGTCAGGGCATAATACCCACTTTAACTGGAGATATTTGATTGATACATTTTATCTCAACTAGATTTTTTTTATTGTAAATAATAAAAACTCACATTCACTGTCATTTTAAACAAACTGGTGTTTTATTTTAATGGACACGTTAACTGGAGATATTGTATCGATACGCTGCTAGCAGACTCGGTAGCGTCACTGTCCGTTCCTGATTTCGTTCCCCGTCCAACTGGACGGTGGTTCGATCCCATGGGGGGACGAAATTATTATCAACTAAAAATTCCCCCTCGGTACATATATGAAAATATATCAATTCCGAGGTAGAGCGAGTTAGAGATTAAAGGACATTTGTAGCTCGAATTATTTATATGAATCACGGTGATGTGATAAGTATTCACGCAATATAATATAACAAGCATGAAATAGGCCCTAGGTCATTCAGCAGTAGAGTCATTTGCGCCCTTGTTGCACCGGGAGTAGTTATTATTAGCAGCGGACAACCGTTGCAATGACAGGTTGCATTGCTCCTCGATAAATATGGAGCAATGAAGTGGATTCCTAATGGGTGTAACGCACCGTTGAATTAGCACTAACTCCACACGTGTACATTAAAGTAGAGTCGTATAGAAGCAGTTGCCTCTGTCATAGTATTGTTTAGGAATTCCAGTACCAAGTTCCTCATTGGGCAAGTGGGTTATGTACCCGCCTATAGATTTGGTAGCCCGAGTTCGCTCCCCGCTGATGCCCATGCGAATTCAGAGGAATTTATTTCTGGTGAATAGAAATTCATTTCTCGATATAATGTGGTTCGGATCCAGTTCTCGAAAATCATGTTGGAAACTTGCCAGACGACCAAGAAACCTTGGGATTTATTTTAAACGTTACCTGTACAAAGTTACGGGTTAATAGTGGGAGTATTCGGCATTGATAATTTTTAGTTACATTTAAAACTAAGCATGGCAGTCCCATGATTTTTCCCGTGTGATGTTGATAGATATCTATGTGATTTCCAGTCAAAACTGATCGTAACGTTAGCATAAAGCGGGAAGAGGTTAAAAAAAAAGTTTAGCATATCTTAATTTAACCAGACCACTGAGCTGACAAACAGCTCTCCTTGGGCTGGCCCGAAGGATTAGATGTTTTTACGTGGCTGAGAACCTATTGGTCACCTAGCAATGGGACCCAAAGCTTGTTGTGTGAACCGAACCACATTATATCGAGAAATAAATTTCTGTCACCAGAAATTAATTCCTCTGATTCTGCTCGGATTGGTAGCCGAGCGCGAAAATCACTCGTCTAACGAAGAATTACAACAGAAAGAGGTAACAAATCAATTATCTATAGTATTCAGTCCCGTACTTTCAGCTCAGGAATCCATGAAAACAAAATAAAAGAAAGATTAACAATATTGCACGTAGGGTGTTACGCATCCAACTGATGAACAACATCTAAACAAACACTGTCGTTCCAGTTCCCGAAGTGCCAAATGGTAAGAGGCTACGGGCAATTGCCTTACTATTGCCTTGGGAATAAACACAGTATCTCGCTTCCAAACCCTGTATAGCAGCGCTGTCCATACAATTTGAAACCACTCCAGGAGGGGCCCCGCTGGAAGCAGTGTATGTGTATATACTGGGCGTAGAACAACGAAGTCTGCCTCTGCCATTGGAGAACTTTCGTATGGTCTGGGGGTAAATGATCTCTTGAAGGCCTTTGTAGTGCTAGGGATCTCCTCCCTTCTCCTCCTCCTCCTCCTCCTCCTTTGAATTCCTCACTGTCTGTCTAACTTTCATTGCATATTTATTGCTCCCAAGTGCAGGCCATCTCCAGGATCCATAGGTTTTGAGTTAGCACCAACCGTAAAAATGATGTTTCTCTCTCTCTCTCTCTCTCTCTCTCTCTCTCTCTCTCTCTCTCTCTCTCTCTCTCTCTCTCTCTCTGTATTTTACTGGATTAAGGTGTCATAAGTAAAAACACAAGCTTAAAAGATTTTTCTCTCTCTCTGTATTTTACTGAATTGAAATGTGATAAATAAAATCACAAGCTTAAAAGAAATGTATCCGGGTCATTATAAAATTTTAAGACATACATAAATATGTTTGTAATTTGTGAACATCTATATGTAATGATGCAATGTTTCTTGTATTAATAATTTTTTAAAAAGTTAATTTATGAAGGTATGAGGAATAAAAAACTGATTTTTCTAAAATTTCAAATCTAAAAGCTAGAAAGAAATGTTTTCGAGTCACTGTATAAT
>NC_087204.1:99465501-99488001 GCF_015104395.2 Macrobrachium nipponense
GTTCGCACTTTTTTCTGTCGCACTTTTTTCTGTTCGCACTTTTTTCTGTTCGCACTTTTTTCTGTCGCACTTTTTTCTGTCCGCACTTTTTTCTGTTCGCACTTTTTTCTGTCCGCACTTTTTTCTGTTCGCACTTTTTTTCTGTTCGCACTTTTTTTTTTGTCCGCACTTTTTTCTGTCCGCACTTTTTACTGTCCACACTTTATCTATTCGTACTTTTTCTGTGTGCACTTTTTTCTGTCCGCACTTTTTATTGTCCGCACTTTTTATGTCCGCACTTTTTCCTGTCCGTACTTTTTCCGTCTGCACTTTTTATGTCAGCACTTTTTCTGTCCGCCCTCAGATCTTAAAAACTACTGAGTCTAGAGGCTTGAAAATTGGAATGTTGATCATCCATCCTTCAATCATCAAACATACCGAATTGCAGCCCTCTAGCCTCTGTAGTTTTTACTTTATTTAAGGTTAAAGTTGCTATAATCGTGCTTCTGGCAACTACATAGGCCAGGCCACCAGTGGACGGTGGTTGAAGTTTAGTGGGCCGCGACTTGTACAGCATAATACCGAGACCACTGAGAGATAGATCTGTTTTCGGTGGCCGTGATTATATGGGAAACTCGATTATTTTATATTTAATTTCGATTAAATTGAAATCTCTTTCATACCTATTTAATTTCATTTTTTTAATGATTGATATTTATTTTTCTTTCTATACGACTGCTTAGATAAGAAATTCGTATATTATATTTCCTCGTATTATCACATTTTATATGATTCGACTTATTTTCATAAGGATTTTTTATTTTCTAAAGCTGAGAATCGACATTGAAATAAAATAACATTAACAAGCCTTAAAGAAATGCCATTTTTATAATTGCTTTATGATTATCATTAAAAAAAATGTTGATTCTGTACGAGCTGAAATAATTAGCCTGATTAAAATTTCTGGACTGGATAAAACTCTAACGTGTCTCGTGGATTCGAAAACATGTTGAATCTCGTTTGTAGTAGAATATCAGTTACGTGGAAATGATTAAATAGAACAGTGAAAATATGGTAAGAAAATAATAATTGCAACAGATATATATTATATAGTAATATGTATATATTTACATATACATAGTATATAGATGTTTGTGTGTATGTATATAATATATAAACTTATACATACATATATATATATATATATATATATATATATATGTATATATATATATATATATTTATATATGTACTTTAGGTATATACTTAAAACAACAAGTGTGTCCCTCTTATATATAATATATAGATATATAATATATATATATATAGATATATATATATACTATATATATATAGATATATATATGTATATATATATATAGTATGTATATATATATATATATATAGTATATATATATATATATACTATATATATATGTATATATTATATATATATATATATATATATAATATACATATATATATATATACATCCATATATATATATTATATATATACTATGTATGTATATATATATATATATATATATATATATATATATATATACGTATATATGGATTAGGTCATAAAACTTAAAAGCACAAGTGTTTCCTTCGAACCTTCCGTGAAATAAGTTGACGCAGGTCTAGAATATCCACCAAATTAAAATCATGGACAATGCTGGGTAATTGCTGACACCATAACACGGGAAAAATAGTCCACTCTGTTGGAAAGATGAAAAGAGATATAGTTTTTATTGACCAGGGTTTCATATTTTATATGAGAGAGAGAGAGAGAGAGAGAGAGAGAGAGAGAGAGAGAGAGAGAGAGAGAGAGAGAGAGAGAGAGAGGGGCTGATTAATCAAACATTTATCTGACGTTACAGCTGCAAGCTCATTGGCACCCGAGGGAGATGTTGCCAACCTTTTGTTTAATTATTGTAGCTCCTATTAACCCTCATGATAGCAGAGTTAGTCGTCAAAAGAATGAAAAGGACTCTTATCACTTGGTTACAATAGCTCACCTGGATTTTGCTTGTTAGCCTAAGTGATATATTAGAGTCAGAATTTACTATCAACCGCTGGTGAGAGTTTGATAACTAGATATAAAATTGAAAGTTCGGAAACTATTGTTGTAGATGTAACTACTTCCAGGCTCACCTTCGTCATCAGAATCCTCTGGCAATAACTCAGTTTCACTGTGCACCCCATACACACGTACAGTACACCCTTCCAAATCCCATCGGCTACATGACGCCCCCTGAATCACACACACGCACACAAACACACGCGCGCACACACACACACACACACACACACACACCAGTGTCACCGTAGCTTATATACCCGATACAATCCATATGATTAAGGCAGAAGTCCACTTAATTCACATCAAGGCCAGTAAGTAAATATTAGTGACTAATTCCAGAAATTCTTCAACATCTATTTTTACAAGTCTCAAGCTATTATTATTATTATTATTATTATTATTATTATTATTATTATTATTATTATTATTATTATTATTATTCAAAAGATATACCCAGTTCATATAGAACAAACCCATCAAATGGGCCATTGACTTGAAATTTAAGGTTCCTTATAGAAAATGATGTTCATTTGAAAGAAATGATAGAAGATAATAGGAAAGACAGAAAATAAGAGATTCGTTATTAGAAAAGGAAAAAAAGATAAAATAATAAAAAGGTAGATAAAAATATAAATTACATTATTAAAGTACAAGTTTAAAATATAGGTAATACTGTATAGACTGATGTATGTTCACATAATCTAGTACAATTTTCTATGATAACTAGTTTGATATTTCTTGAAGGGGATAGATAAATGAGAAGACTAAACACATTAAAATCATCCAGCTTTTCCCACACTATCTTTTCACAGATAAAACGCCCTTCCTGTCTTCACTGAATATGTCAGACATCCCATTGACTGATTTATGGCTGCTAAAACTGGCGTCGCAATATGGAAGACATATCCCCACCTCCCAAGGCATCCCGGGCCAAACAATAGCTGCCTCATACAACATGCCTCCTTCCTGTATCCTTCTTCTTCTTCTTCCTCCTCCTCCCTCGCTCCTCTCGTCATCTGTGTCTTCCAAAAAGAGGAATTTTGCGGGAGGAAAACATCGTCAACTTTTAGCTCCTGGCCGCGAAGAGTGTCATGCCTCCTGGTGGCTCCAATCCATCTTCGTCTCTCGACGTCGAGATGGTTCCTCCAGGGCGTCTTCTCTTTAGCGCCCGAAAGGGAGCGGCGGCATTTTGCTCCCTCCCAGCCCTTAGAGTCCCCTTCCGGTATACTGAAGGCTTTTAGACAAATAAGTAAATGTTATCATAGACATCATGTTAATTTCGTTAGACGATTAAAAGTCAATTTGAGTAAGGACAGAATCGTGCTTGATATTGAAGGTACTGGAGGTTTTTAATCAAATGAGTAAATATTAGAGATGTTAATTTTATTCGACGATTAAAGTCAATTTGAGTAAGGGCAGAATCTTGCTTGATACTGAATGTACTGGAGGTTTTTAATCAAATAAGTAAATGTTTTCGTAGACATGTTAATTTCCTTAGATGATTAAAGTCAATCGTGCTTGATACTGAAGGTACTAGAAGTTTTTAAACAAATAAGTAAGCATTAGAGATGTTAATTTCCTTAGACGATTAAGGTTAATTTATTAAGGGCAGAATCGTGCTTGATACTGAAGGTACTGGAGGTTTTTAAACAAATAAGTAAATATTAGAGATGTTAATTTCCTTAGACGATTAAAGTCAATTTTAGTAAGACCAGAATCGTGTCTGAAACTTAGGGCCAAAGATGGTTCTCAAAGGAAATAAATATTATCATGAAGATGTTAATTTCCTTAGACGATTAAAGTCTTTTTGAGTAAGGGCAGAATTGTGCTTGATACTGAAGGCTAAAAACGGTTCTTAAAGGAAATATATATTATCATAGAGATGTTAATTTCCTTAGACGATTAAAGTTAATTTTAGTAAGGGCAGAATCGTGCTTGAAATTTGAGGCTAAAGTCGGTTTTCAAAAGAAATAAATATTATCATAGATGTTAATTTCGTTGGACGATTAAAGTCAATTTGAGCAAAGGCAGAATCGTGCCTGAAAGTTGAGGCCAAAGACGGTTTTCAAAAGCAATAAATATTATAAAGATATTGATATCCCTTGAAGATTTACGGAAATTAGAGTTAAAGGAGAGTCTTGCCTTCCAATTTAAGTAGTTTATGTTGCTTTTACCATTCGGTGTTTAAAAATTTCTTTCTTTTTTTTAAAGGGATTTATCCTCTTTGGTATGCAAGCCATCCAATAATAGACATTAGCTTGTTACCCTTTCAAGTAATTTTAAGATGGGAGAGAAAAAATATTTACTTAAAACGTTATTTCTAGATGGAAAAAACGGGAAAAAATAATAATTCGGTAATAGGTTACTTGAAATTATTGTAAAATACTGTACACGACTGTGTGAAATCATTTCCGGTATTCAAAAGAAAAGTTTTGTTTAGACTGTGATGCCAAGCACTGGGGCACTTTCAGAAATTTAATGAAAAGAGGAAGGAGAAATGGTTTGACAAGGTAGTGACCCAGAAATAAATGAGGTTCTAAAAGTTAAACTGAGAGAAAATTCCCCAACTGTACTAAAGTGTAATATTTAAGAGGAGTTGGACAGCAAGGTGGATGATATGGAGCTGGAATGGTGACCGAGCAAAATGCTAACAAGTGGATGCAGGTAGGGGCTGAAAGGACATTCCATGCATCCTCTTTTAATACCTACAGGGCACCACGTGAGGTGCACTAATGGCACTATCTCCTTGCGGGAAGAAAGCGTCGTAGGATTTCTGTTGTAATATAGTTAATGACCTTTGTCATACCGTTGTATCGATCATATTACCGTAATAAGATGATAAAAGAATGCGCCAAATAAGTCATGCAATGCCTTTGTATGTACATCATTTAAATATAAAGTTGTCTGAATTCATGCTAGAAGAAAAATGATACTCTTATGGAGAAAGATATTTATGCATTCCAAGATATCTGTGATTTATTAACGCATCCTTGTACGGTAGAATCTACGCAAATTTTTACGTCAAATCCTCCTTCACGCGTCCTCGCCTCTGCACGCTCTCTCTCTCTCTCTCTCTCTCTCTCTCTCTCTCTCTCTCTCTCTCTCTCTCTCTCCTTCTTTTCGCAGCTAGAGAAGAACGCCAGGAAAGAATGCAACATAAACTTTGTAGTCCCCTGACCACCCAGATTGTACCATGGTTGTTCCACGTTGCAATATTTTTATCCTTCTTTCTTTTTGGGTCGAGGATTTTCTTGCTAAAAGTAACCACCATTTTCCGTTCGTCAGAATTGCTTGAATGTTTGAGCCCATTTCTATCTATGTGTGTGCGTCACGAGTTTTTTTTTTTTTTACTTGACGTTTATATAGTGGAATTATACTTTTCATTTTCCTTTGTTTAAGAAAAGCATTTGCAGTGTAATATCCTGGAGAAGAGAGAGAGAGAGAAGAGAGAGAGAGAGAGAGAGAGAGAGAGAGAGAGGCCATTTTTCTCTTAGACTTGTAGTAATTGGTTACATTTGCTTCAGCATTCCTGAGAGAGAGAGACGGGGGGGTGGGGCCTTTCTTCTCGTAGCAGTTGTTTAAATTTCCCTCAGGATTCCTGAGAGAGAGAGAGTTCCAAAGAAAGAGAGAGAGAGAGAGAGAGAGCGAGAGAGAGAACTTTTTTCTTGTAGCAGCTGTATAAATTTCTCTTAGCATTCCTGAGAGAGAGACAGAGAGAGGGTGTTCTTCTCGTAGCAGTTTTTAAATTTCCTTCAGCATTCCTGCCGAGAGAGAGAGAGAGAGAGAGAGAGAGAGAGAGAGAGAGAGAGAGAGAGAGAGAAAGGACTCAATACCAATTGCTTCTTAAATTTCCGCTCAGAGTCTCCGCTGGAGCGATGGTGCTGCTACTTTCCTCTCTCTGAATCCTGAGTGACAGATGTAATTTCAGGTCTCTGCGCTTTTGACCGCTGTTTCTCGAGTTACGGATGTGTTCCCGAGGTGGACTTTGTCCCTCGAGGAATAGAAGTTTTCCCTCAAACATTTCGTGGGTCGTGGGGGAATTTATTCTTTCTTGTCTCTCTCTTCTTCTTCTTGTGCGTCCTTCCTTTCGGTTGTGTGGGTTTTCTTGTTTGTGCTAGAAATTCTTTGTCTCGTTTTTTTTTTTTTTTTTTTTTTTGGGGGGATGATTATTGGTTTCTTATTTATCGATATAATAATCACTAGTTCATTTTAATGTTGGGTTTGTAGGGGGCGGAATGAATGTGTAATTTTTATTTAGAAATTTTGCTTTAAAAATTCTAGTATAAAAGGTCTACAAGAGCATTTTATTTAATTCTAAACCTGATAATTGATGGATTTTAGAGAAAATATCAACAGTCAGCCCTTTGCTTTCACGTACATTTTTGCGCGTCGAACCAAATCCATTGTCCCCGTAGCCCATTCATTTTCCTTTTACTGTACCTCCATTCATATTATCTCTCTCCATCTGATTTTCCACCCTCTCCTAATAATTGTTTCAAAATACACCTGCGAGGTTACCTCCTGTTACACCTTTCAATCCTTCTACTGTCAATTTCTATTTCTGCGTTTGTAATATCTTCAATATACCACACGCACTTCCCGTCTCGTTACTTAATAACTACTTTTGGCTCTCTCTCTCTCTCTCTTCTCTCTCTCTCTCTCTCTCTCTCTCTCTCTCTCAAATCAAATTCTGACAGAGAGAGTAAGCTTCTTCCTATCACGTATCTTTAACACCACTTTCCGGCCGACCATTTGTTCACTTATGGCCTGTAGGGAGTGGATAGTTGCTCCTCTTAAGAACAACTAGACAGACAGTGAAGGAAGGACCTCTCTCTCTCTCTCTCTCTCACTCTCTCTCTCTCTCTCTCTCTCTCTCTGTTGATCACTGACATCGCTAGTGAGTCACTTGACGATTTACGAGTAGAAATATAAATTGCAGCGAACCTTCCAGCAGAGCCTAATTTTCCTACTGTCATTTCAGTAGTTTTATGTAGCTATTTAGAATAGGCAATATTCTTTATATAGCGGACAAACATCAAATATTATTGCCTTAATTTATTATATATTTTTGAATCGTCAATGACGCTACGGAAAAAAAAATTCCCATTAATTTTTCAAACAATCCCTCGTCCCGTAGGGGGGTAGTGCCGTCAGTTCACCTCATGCGGTGCACTGTAGGCATTGCTTAAGGTTCTTTGCAGCGTGCCTTCGGTCCTTAGCTACAACTCCTTATGTTCCATTTACTGTACCTCCTTTCATATTCTCTTTCTTCCATCATACTTTCCACCCTCTCCTAACAATGGATTCATAGTGCAACTGCTTTGAGGTTTTCCTCTTGTCTCACCTTTCAAACTTTTTACTGTTAATTTCTGTTTTAGCACTGAATGACCTTATAGGTCCCAGTGCTTGGCCTTTGGCCTAAATTCTACATTCAATTCAGTTCAACAATCCTTCATTATTTTCTCTCTTTAGACCTACCCACCAAAGTTCCACAGATGTGCTTCTTAGTTACGAACGGCAAAATATTCTTACCTTTATATTTTGGGATCGTGGAAGAAAGTACTGATAATATCTCGTTCTTTTTTTATTCTTTCGACCTACCTCCGGTGTGTTTGCAGTAAGGGATGGCATAATAAAAAGTAGTTGCAGCATTTCAAATGTCGTTGAATTTGTATAATAGATCGTAACGCGGCATTCTACATAAAAGAGAAAATACATTATGTCGTGTTTTGGAATATTTCCGGAGGAAAACGTTTGCATTGTACGTAAGATGCCGTTACATAGCCTCACCGGTATGACGCCTCTGTTTTGGAATGTTTCTAGCAAACGTTTGGTGTTTGGAATGCTTCAGGCAAACGTTTGCATTCTACCTATATCGGAACCACATAAGCCTAAAGTTATGTACTTTGTTTGGAATGCTTCCGGCAAGCGTTTGCATTTTACCTATATCAAAACCACATAAACTTAAAAGTATGTAGTCTGTTTGGAATGTTTCTGGCAAACGTTTGCATTCTGTCTATATTAGAACCACATAGGCCTAAAATTGCGTAGTCTGTTTGGAATGTATCCGGCAAGCGTTTGCATTCTACCTAAGGGAGAAACCATTTAGTCTCTATGTTATGGCGTCTCTGTTTTGGAATACTCGTACTATTTCCGGCAAACATCTGCGGCTTCAACAAGCCGGAACTCTTCCCTTTAATACCCCTCCGAATATCCTATGCAAGTGACGCCGCGCCAACCTTGAACGATCGGTACAACTCAACCATCGACGCCCATCTGGGATGTTAGGAACTTCGGCGCAATAAATATGCAATGAAAGTGAAATAGGCAGTAAGGCATTCAGGGGAAGAGGTGCTCTCGCACTTATTGCACTTCGAACGAGCATTTGGCTTACACGATACGAGCTTTACAATGGGAGCTCCGTTGGTGCAGTGTCTTGAGCGCTTCCCGCGCGGAGTGGGATGCAAGGTGTATATGGGAGGCGGTGGTCGACTGCACCAGATTGAGAGTTAACTTCATCCATCAAGTTGGTGTAATTGCGATTGTTTTGTTCTTACGAATAACATGACGATGATCTGAATTCATAAACTAATCATTATCTTGTTTGTAACATTTGACAATTCAGCCCTATAAATTTATACTCAAAAGAAACAGACTAAAGCACATAGCCTGACCGACACTTGGATATGCGGTTAAAATCGCACTGAGCTTAGTTGTTGCAAAGTGCGAATTTGCAGAGCATCATCGTATCAACATTGACCTCCCTTTACCTCCTGATTTCTCACTGAATCGTTCTTCTGCAGCCGGTATCCCTGGCCTTAGGATTTTCTCATTTTACTCTAGATAATTTGGTCTCTCTCTCTCTCTCTCTCTCTCTCTCTCTCTCTTCTCTCTCTCTCTCTTATCTTTTTCTGGTCATATTCATTTTTATTTATTTCTTTCTTTATTTAATTTTTTTGTTTATTTGATATAATTTCATTTGGTCTAGAAATAGACCAGTATGTCACTAAAATTACAAATCCTGCAAGATATTAATGGGAAAGGCCTCTTTTTTTTTTATCATAATTTTCATTTCATCTTACAAAAACTTTATCTAATAATGTAAGGACATCAGACTCTCTCTCTCTATCTCTCTCTCCTCTCTCTCTCTCTCTCTCTCTCTCTCTCTCTCTCTCTCTATATATATATATATATAGATATATATAGATATATATATATATATATATATTTATTTACATATATTATATATGCATATATTACTTTTTCGTGACTATTAATAAGTTTTTTTTATTTGAAATGGAAGACTTTGATCTCATTAATATAACAAGACTCACTCTCTCTCTCTCTCTCGTCTCTCTCTCTCTCTCTCTCTCTCTCTCTCTCAGTACAAAGCTCCTGGTCACTAAAATATATATATATCTCCACCCGTCCAAGAGAGTTGGATATTGTACCTTCTTATGAAGTCACCAGTTGCTAGCATTGCTAGTGGTGTTCATGTGAAGGATACTGGAAGCCTGTCCGGGTTATTGTATCTGAATGTAAGGTATCTTAACAAATCCTGGGCTCGTTTCCCAAGGTTGCCTGAACATTAGGACTCGTTCGTGCCTTTGGTGACCTGAGTGATGGATTATGTACCTGGTAGATATTCGAATGTGGTGGGAGTGTGTGCAACATGCAAAGATATATTGCCAAAGAGATTGACAAAATGGGGTCACATTTTTTTTTATAAATAGATGCATATATATATATATATATATATATATAGTGATGTGATATATATAATATATATATATATATATATATATATATATATATATATAGCCAACTATCTATAAAACACACAAACATACACACAATACACACGCAGACACGCACAAGTATATATATATATATATATATATATATATATATATATATATATATATATATATATATATATATATATATATATATATAGTATATATATATATATATATTTATATATATATATATATGTATATATATATATATATATATATATATATACGTACATATTTTATATATATATATATATATATATATATATATATATATATATATATATATACATACATGTTTGTGTTGTGTGTATGTTTATGTGTTGTATAGATAGTTAAATATGTATTTGGTCATACAGGAGTCATTCAAACCAATGAGACGAAGTTGCCCCAAACTTAATTTTGGTTATCAGACTCAGAGGTTAATTGAACAATTCCAACTGTACGGTCTCTTTGCAGCAGAGCGTTTGAATTGGAATGTCGTAAACACAGTTGTACGATAACAGATGCAAACAAAATTTATATTTCCCTTTTCTCTACAGCACTGTGGACAGCTGAGACAGCTGTGATCGAGAAAATCCAGGTTTTTTTTTGTTTATTTATTTATATATTTATTTATATTTTGCAGTGTGTCAGAGACAACCTCCTACCACAGCGAATGCTGTGACTTTTCTTGCAGAATTTATTTTTTTCTAAATGAATGGAATTTTTTCTTTACAGTGTTCTACGCGCACGTGGCAATGTTGATTGCAATAACTGCAGTTTCAGGGAAGCCCCCCCCCCCCCCCTTGGTGCTAGTGATGTCCTGCCCCCACAGTATTTTATTTTTTTAAGATAGTAATGCATATGTAGTATATACCAAGTTTGGTTGAAATTGCTTAATTTGTTTCAGAGTTATACTGGAACATACAAACATACATGCATCCATTTGCATATATATATATATATATATATATATAATATATATATATATATATATATATAATGTATGTAAAATATATATATCTATATATATATATATATATATATATATATATATATTATATATATAATATATGATATAAACGTTTCTACATAACGCACCTCCGCCGACATACTATGCGTTATGCTATATATATATATATATATATATATAGATTATATATGTATAAGTATATATATATATTACTATATATATATATATATATATGATTAAAAAATTGTGGTAGCATGCTGGAGTAATTGTATCAATTACGGCTGGAAAATGTAAGCTATTAGTAACTTTTCCCTCCTGTATTTAGATTTTATTCAAAATGTTCATGATATTTTGCATTTTCGTTTGAATGTTAAAAATATATATATTTGTCAGGAAAGGCTGATCAGTAGTCATGCGGTTTGTCAGGTAAAAGCATGATGAATAAATTTCGCTCTCTCTCTCTCTCTCTCTCTCCCATCCCTCTCTCTCTCTTATCTCTCTCTCTCTCTCTCTCTCTCTCTCGTGTAAGTGTTGGGCAAACCGTGACCTTAAAAAAATGTTCGAAAAAAGGAATTAACGTTTTTGTTTTAGCTTTTTCTATTTCATTTTCGGTTTTTGTTAATGGATAGCAACGGCAGAGCAGTGCTTGCTGCACCAGCAGTGAAAGCTGCTGACAGCCTTAATAGAGGATGTTGAGATTTTGACTAGTTTATTTTTTATGTCTTATTTTTAACGCTTTCCTTCACATTGTTGTCATTCAGCTGAACATTCTTTTGTTATTACAGTGATCCGAGAGTTTGTTTTGTGATACAGTCATTAACTAGAGGTTTATTAATATAATTACATTATACAATATTCCTCGCTACATTTCATTTATTTTTTATATCTTATTTTTAACTTGTTCCTGCAGATTGTTGCAACTCAGCTGACCATTCTTGATTATTACAGTAATCCGAGAGTTTGTTTTGTGATATAGTCATTAACTAGAGTTTTATTAATATAAGTACATACTATATTATAAATACATAATATGATATTCCTCGCTACATTTCATTTATATTTTTATGTTACTTTTAACTTGCTCCTACAGATTGTTGTCATTCAGCTGAACATTCCTTTTTATTACAGTAATCCGAGAGTTTGTTTTATGATATAGTGTGATATAGTCACTAAATAGAGTTTTATTAATATAAGTCCATAATATATCATAAATACATAATATTCCTAACTACATTTCATTTATTTTTCATGTCTTACTTTTAACTTGTTCCTACAGATTGTTGTCCAGCTGATCATTCTAGTTTATGACAGTAATTCGAGTTCGTTTTGTGATATAGTCATTAACTAGACTTATATTAATATAAGTGCATAATATTTTATGAATACATAATATAGTATTCCTCGCTACATTTCATTTATTTTTTATGTCTTATTTTCAACGCTTTCCTACAGATTGTTGTCATTCAGCTGAACATTCTTGTTTATTACAATATAATTCGAAAGTTTGTTTTGCGATATGGTCATTAGCTAGAGTTTAATTAATATAAATACATAATTGATTATAAATACATACCATAATATTCCTCACTACATTTTATTTATTTTTCATGTCTTATTTTCAACGCCTTCCTTCAGATTTTGTGATTCAACTGATAATTTTCTCCATTAACGTGAAAGCTTTGTTTTTATGTAATCGTTAAAACTAGAGTTTTATCAATATCGTGCAAAAATCGTTTCAATGAAGATCAGTGCCTCTTGTCAGCGTCATTCCTTTGTCAGAATTTTTATTTATTTATTTATTTATTATTAATTTTTTTAGTTCTTCGTCAGAGGAAAGTGTAATTTGTATCTAGTCAATCATTAAATCATTACAGATCTCTTGCTCCTTCATTTGTTTTTTCCACAGCGAAGGTTACAATTCATAACAATTATTGACCATGGGATTATTAGAATGACCGAGTATTAGTTAATGAGCGAAAACTTGATTGGCATTTGATATGTTAGAGGTGATGATGGACTCGCTATGGGTTCTGTGGGGCGTGTTCTATTGGCCAGTTAAAACTGGTTACTCCAAAACGTTTCAGGTGTGTTCATTTTGGTGTCCACAGGAATAACTGAAATTTGCACTGAAAAAAAAATGCACCACAATCTCTCGTATTTCAGGGATAGCGCCTACATATTTCCTTCTCTCTCTCTCTCTCTCTCTCTCTCTCTCTCTCTCTCTCTCTCTCTCTCTCTCGTTTACCTGACCATCCTCTGAAAGGACAGAAAACCTAAATATTTGTGGAAACACTGCAAAAACTGCTAGCGAAATTCTAAAGCGCCTACGGCAGCAGGGTGCGTTCAACTGTCTGAGGGAGTTAACTGATCTACGTCGGCTCTGTTCAGAATTCAATATTACTCAGTTATTACTCTACGTTTAGACCTGACAGTGTTTCACATTTTCGATAGCTGGCTAGGATTATTTTTCATGTTATGGTAATTATTGGTAATTATGGTAAATTTTGGTTATTGCAGATTAGTTAAAAACTAGTAGATCTTACCTTTTTATTATTATTATATTATTATTATTATTATTATTATTATTATTATTATTATTATTATTATTATTATATTATTATTATATTATTATTAAAAATATCCACAGTTATATATTAAAATTATATTTCTATGTAAAAATATAGAACAAAGACTTTCGAACATTTAAACGGTGTTCCTCATCAGTGTAACGTTAAAATGTAATGAAGAGGATAGTTTCCTCCCGAAGAGCATCTAAAAAGGTGGGCGGGGCGAGAAATTAACAGCCCATCATGGAAGTGCTGGTTCGTGTATTAGGTAATCCCAAACTCAACAGGCAGTTGTGCCAACCTCCTCAATCTCCGAACCTGTGAAGTCGCTCCTGCTTGCACTGCATAGGTGCCATAGTCGGAAACATCCACAGGGACGTCGGCTATCTGGAAAGAGAGGGGAAGAGGAAGCAGATCATCAGGGTTCACATGGTCAACGTCAGTTTTAAAATTAAAATCTTTTAAGTATTGCTTGGCAATGAAGCTGTTTATTAAAGTGTCCTCATTAGAAAACGACTTAATATCTTCAAAAGATATTCCCATGTTTTTATAGCGGCGCCTTCAACTAATCTTCTCACGTGAGATCGTCGCCTTTTAAAAAATTTTAAAATATTTGTGCACCATCCCAATTGATTCTGTGGTCTAAATTAAAACTATGAGCCACCAAAGCGCTGTCCTGTGCATGGAGATCATAGGCCCTTCTGATTCCATTAATCTTACCTCTAATCCCCTACCACTTTCCCCGTAGTAACAACCACTGCAATCATGACATGGAACCTTGTAAACACCGTTATTTCTCTTGGTACTGTTATTGCTTTGTAAGCTTTTGCCAAAGTGTTCTTGTAGGTATAAACAATTTCTATGTCCTTTTGGTGCTTATCTATATAATCACCTATTTTTGAGATTTCATCGTGAAAGGGCAATGATACACATTTCTTGTCTTTCATTTCCTTATTATCTTGACCAATGTAAAACTTCTTTTTAGCTCGGCTAATGGCGTCAGTAATAAAATGTTCTGGGTACTTTAAGGACCTAAAAAGTGTCTACGACATGTTTGAGTTCTCCGTCTAGAAATGCGCGGGGTCGCATATACGAAGGACCCTTAACCCTTAACGACCAGAGATCCCATTTGGGATCTTTAAAACAGCTACTTTCGGGTAGTCGTGGTGAACAAGTTTGAGCTTGTATGAAATTGACGCTTTGGCAACTCATAGCTACACTCCTCTGCTCTTCGAATCAACCAATCAGAAGCCACCAGGCCCTCGCACGAAGACTGGAGGGCCTTCGACAGACACCTCAGTCGTGCGCAAGTTTGAAAAACAGTCAAGACGTGTCGCAGTATCCAACCTCCAAGTTTCCCCCCCCCCCCCAACTTCGTAATCATGGTAAGTAACACAGTGGACTGTGGGATAGTGAAGCCTAATGATATGCTTACCTTTTGATGTTGGTTTGAAGGGCTGTAGTGTTACTGATGTCATAGTGACTAAAAACAAAAGTATAGATCCCATAGGGGATACTTCGGTCGTTCTAGGCGGACCACGCTCATCCCATGAGGGATGTATCGGACCGTAACGGTTACAACGGCCAGCAGAAATACGACGTCAAATAATTTTTTTTAGTGCTTGTTTTAGACATTTGTGAATAATTTTAACAATATTTCTAGATATAACAGTGATGCTTTATAGATGTTAGGCTCATGTGCATATAAATGATTACTTACAAGGGATGAATGATAGGTTTTTGTTAGGGAAAGTTACTTTTTTTTCATTACATGATTTTAAATATTTTTTGTTTTTTTTATTTTTGCAGTTACAAAGCAGTATGTTTCTGGGCAACGCAATGCTGCATTGGAGACTCAGGAACGTGTAACATGGGTAGCCCCTGACGACGCTGAATCAAGTGATATCGACATGAGCCCTTTGGACATTGACAGTGATGATGACGACCCTACCTACGTTCCTGACGAAGGCCTTACTCAGGACGGTGCCTTTGACCTTCCTAACTCTAGAGGTTAGTATGAGACATCCTTAGAGAGAGAGAGAGAGAGAGATGAGAGAGAGAGAGAGAAAGTGTTGTAAACATTGTATTAAATGTCTCGTTGTTATAATGGTATTTAAATTTGTTGCCCTTTAAATGGTTTGTAAACAATGGGTATTTTAAAAAACTTATTTGTTTACTTGCATACTCACTGACATACACGTGCACACACATGCACACGCACATGCATACTCACTTGACATACACATGCACACACACATGCATGCACACACAAGCACACTGCATGCACACACGATTCATTTACTGTTTCACTAACGTTTCTTTATTCTTGTTTCAGATCGCAAGGTCAATGTTGTCTCTCAAGCGATGCCTATGGAAGAGGAACCTGAGCCTAACCCTAAGAGGTCTCATGCTGATGAATGGAAGAAGGAAAACATTGATATCCATGCCCCTGCCCGACTACATTCATCAGAAAAGCCTGGTGCCAGGAATTCTCTTGGCACTAAGAGGTTTTGCTTTGGCCAAGAAGGGGCCAACAGGTAGTTTTTGCAAAAATATTTGAGACACGCCAGAATGCCACTGCCCTACACATGCCAAAGCGTGTCACCATGAGCAGACCTGCAAGTTCTGTTCTGGTGCAGGCCACAGTTTTCCCGCTGGATGTGTAGGATTGCAAGGTTGCCCTTTGCCTTACTGAAGAAAGAAATTGTTTTGCTTTGTTCCATAAGATTTCTAAGTAAGTTGTTTGTTATGATAGTTGTTTATAGTGTTTTTGTGTATTTTTTTACTATTTTTGTATTAGAGTTTTTGATTAGAGTTTTTTATAGAGTTTTTCTGTATTTTTATACTATTTTTGTATCTAATAGTATTTATTTTTATATTAATTAAATTGTAAAGCCATATAAGTGTTTCTATCATACATTGTGGAACAAAAAAAAATGAATAAATAATAATAATCACATGAGTTTATGGGCAAATTAACAGTATTTATAAACTTGAAAAAAGTTGCCCGCACGGCCAATAGATCCCATACGGGAATGAGCGTGGTCCGCTAAGAGCGCCCGAGGCACCCATACGGGATACTTCATTGCATGCAATTATTTCGCTTACTTTGGAAATTTTGTAAAAGTACCACAAGAGTAAAAAGGTCTTGATTTACAATAATACTAACATACTAAGAGGATTTTTTAATGTTTCCCATAAAACCCAGGGTGGACTTTAAAGGGTTTTTTAAACAAAACTCATAATTACATTCCTTTTAACTTGTTGTGAGTGGTGGGAAAAATAATGAATATAACTTTCTTTGTTGGTAGATTTTCTAAAAACTGAAAATTTGAAAGAGTTACTGTTTACATCCCTATGAATTAAAACATCTAAGAAAGAACTCTTACCATCAACCTCTTTTTCAACTGTAAATTTTATCGAATCGACAACGTTGTTGGCAGTATTCAGTAAGCAGTCTAAAGCTACTTCGTCGCGGTAAAAAAACAATAAATATGTCGTCTACATATCTCACCCACAGAGCAGGCTTACAGTTGGGGTTACTTTACTCTAATATTTCAACTTCTATGAACTCCATGCACAGGTTGGCTAAAACTGGTGACAATGGTGAACCCATGGAAACACCAGCCTTCTGTTGGAAGTATTCATCATTAAAAGTAAAAATGGTAGTCAACACAGATTCTAACCAAGTCTAGAAACCTGTCGCAAGGAACAGGAAAGTTGATAGTCCCTTCTCCGTGTCTCTTCTTTAAATTTTCCAGAACATAGTCAAGAGGAACATTTGTAAATAAGGATGTGACATCGAGGCTAATCATCCTTCCATAGGTGCGGTTAAAACTCCTTAGTCTGTCAATGAAACGGGAGGAGTGTATTAAGTGAGCATCAGAGATGGTGCCGAGTAATGAACTAAGGGACTTAGCTAACCATGAAGCAAGAACACTCTGTGGGGCATTACAAGTGGCAACTATTGGATGGAGGGGAGTACCTACTTTGTGTATTTTGGGCAAGCCAAAAAAATATGGCCAACTAGGGATTTTTCCAGAGATTTTTGACAAATAAGCTCTTATGGGCGGGGACCTGCAAAGAATTTGCGATCTTTTTCATTTTTCGATTAAAATCATGTTGAGTTTTTGTAATGGTGGGAGGGTTAGTTAATTTCAACATGCCATAGATTTTCACGATTAATAATAATAATAATAATAATAATAATAATAATAATAATAATAATAATAATAATAATAATAATAATATACTTTGGAAGTTTGAATTCAAGTCAGTGGCCCGGTGGGTTTGTTTTATATGTGTAGGGTTCTTCATCTTCGTAGTAGTAGTAATAATAAATAATAATAATACTAATACTAATAATAATAATAATAATCTTCGAAAGCTTGAATTTCAAGTCTGTGGCCCCTTTGGTGTGCTTGTTCCATATGTATAGGGCTCATCTTCTGAAAATAATAATAATAATAATAATGATTGAAAAAGAAACCCACAAATTCAATTTGTAACTTGTTTACTTCTAAGTATTTACATTTAGTTTTTACTCCACACTCGAGTACTTTCAGGCCCTTCTGTGGCCCATTCTCAAGAGATGTTGGGATGTTAGCCTGGGTCAGGCCCAGCAGTCTTCTGGAACTTCTTCTCGTTGTGCTGTCATTTATGCGATGGCTGTTCTGGTTTTCTTGAGAGTTGCCAATCCCCTCTTGTCGCTCTGATATCCTGAGCTGATGGTCAATGGGATTCACCCTTGTGGTAAGGGTGTGGTCACCGTAAGTCTGTTGGGCAGGAAACCTAATCTCCAGGTCAGCAGGGTCAATCTTAGCTTCTTTTAATATCAAAGCTCGGCTTATGGGATCTTCTGAGGTAAAACCTTGTTCCTTCAATTACTTTGATCTCTCTGATAAGCGCACCTTCTACTACCCGCCCTCCTGTGACTAATTTGTTGGCTTTTTTGTATATAAGCCTACTGTTTTGAAATCCATCCTATGGTCATTTTCCCAACAATGTCTAGCTATAGCACTCCCCTGAGAGTTAAGCTGTACTGCCCTTCTATGTTCTTGGACTCTAGTCCTTATTCCCCTACCTGATTCCCCCACATATCTGTCTCCACAATTATTGCAATTGATTATGTAGCGGGGGTATACATAATCAATTGCAATAATTGTGGAGACAGATATGTGGGGGAATCAGGTAGGGGAATAAGGACTAGAGTCCAAGAACATAGAAGGGCAGTACAGCTTAACTCTCAGGGGAGTGCTATAGCTAGACATTGTTGGGAAAATGACCATAGGATGGATTTCAAAAAACAGTAGGCTTATATACAAAAGCAACAAAATTAGTCACAGGGGAGGGTAGTAGAAGGTGCGCTTATCAGAGAGATCAAAGTAATTGAAGGAAACAAAGGTTTTACTCAGAAGATCCCATAAGCCGAGCTTTGATATTAAAAGAAGCTAAGATTGACCCTGCTGACCTGGAGATTAGGTTTCCTGCCCACGACTTACGGTGACCACACCCTTACCACAAGGGTGAATCCCATTGACCATCAGCTCAGGATATCAGAGCGACAAGAGGGGATTGGCAACTCTCAAGAAAACCAGAACAGCCATCGCATAAATGACAGCACAACGAGAAGAAGTTTCCAGAAGACTGCTGGGCCTTGACCCAGGCTAACATCCCAACATCTCTTGAGAATGGGCCACAGAAGGGCCTGAAAGTACTCGAGTGTGGAGTAAAAACTAAATGTAAAATACTTAGAAGTAAAACAAGTTACAAATTGAATTTGTGGGTTTCTTTTCAATCTTCAGAAGAAAACTGAAAGAAGTTTTTGTTTGGTTAATAATAATAATAATAATAATAATAATAATAATAATAATAATAATAATAATAATAATGATACCACACACATGGCTAATAGAATGCCTGAAAATATATGGGGCAGAGGAAAATACCATCAGCTTCCTCAAAAATACAATGCGCAAACTGGAATACAATACTTACAAGCTCTGGAATAAAAAACTAGCAGAGGTTAATAACAGGAGAGGGATCTTCCAGGGCGACTCACTGTCCCCACTACTCTTCGTAGTAGCCATGATTCCCATGACAAAAGTACTACAGAAGATGGATGCCGGTACCAACTCAAGAAAAGAGGCAACAGAATCAACCATCTGATTGTTCATGGACGACATCAAGCTGTATGGTAAGAGCATCAAGGAAATAGATACCCTAATCCAGACTGTAAGGATTGTATCTGGGGACATCAGGATGGAGTTTGGAATAGAAAAATGCGCCTTAGTCAACATACAAAAAGGCAAGTAACGAGAACTGAAGGGATTAAAGCTACCAGATGGGAGCAACATCAAACACATAGATGAGACAGGATACAAATTACCTGGGAATAATGGAAGGAGGAGATATAAAACACCAAGAGATGAAGGACACGATCAGGAAAGAATATATGCAGAGACTCAAGGCGATACTCAAGTCCAAAACTCAACGCCGGAAATATGATAAAAGCCATAAACACATGGGCAGTGCCAGTAAATCAGATTACAGCGCAGGAATAGTGGAATGGACGAAGGCAGAACTCCGCAGCATAGATCAGAAAACCAGGAAACATATGACAATACACAAAGCACTACACCCAAGAGCAAATACGGACAGACTATACATAACACGAAAGAAGGAGGGAGAGGACTACTCAGTATAGAGGACTGCGTCAACATCGAAAACAGAGCACTGGGGCAATATCTGAAAACCAGTGAAGACGAGTGGCTAAAGAGTGCATGGGAAGAAGGACTAATAAAAGTAGACGAAGACCCAGAAATATACAGAGACAGGAGAAAGACAGAAAGAACAGAAGACTGGCACAACAAACCAATGCACGGAACAACATGAGACAGACTAAAGAACTAGCCAGCGATGACAATTGGCAATGGCTACAGAGGGGAGAGCTAAAGAAGGAAACTGAAGGAATGATGAACAGCGGCACAAGATCAGGCCCTAAGAAACCAGATATGTTCAGTACGATAGACGGAAATAACATCTCTCCCATATGTAGGAAGTGCAATACGAAAGGTGAAACCATAAACCACATAGCAAGTGAATGCCCGGCACTTGCACAGAAACCAGTACAAAAAGAGGCATGATTCAGTAGCAAAAAGCCCTCCACTGGAGCCTGTGCAAGAAACATCAGCTACCTTGCAGTAATAAGTGTACGAGCACCAACCTGAAGGAGTGATAGAAAACGATCACGCAAAGATCCTCTGGGACTATGGTATCAGAACGGATAGGGTGATACGTGCAAACAGACCAGACGTGACGTTGATTGACAAGGTCAAGAAGAAAGTATCACTCATTGATGTCGCAATACCATGGGACACCAGAGTTGAAGAGAAAGAGAGGGAAAAATTGGATAAGTATCAAGATCTGAAATAGAAAATAAGAAGGATATGGGATATAGCCAGTGGAAATCGTACCCATAATCATAGGAGCACTAGGCACGATCCCAAGATCCCTGAAAAGGAATCTAGAAAAACTAGAGGCTGAAGTAGCTCCGGGCCTCATGCAGAAGAGTGTGATCCTAGAAACGGCACACATAGTAAGAAGAGTGATGGACTCCTAAGGAGGCAGATGCAACCCGGAACCCCACACTATAAATACCACCCAGTCGAAATTGGAGGACTGTGATAGAGGGAAAAAAAAATAATAATAATAATAATAATAATAATAATAGTAATAATAATAATAATACTTTATTAAAAGTAATGGCTACTTCAGCAGCATTACACTTGTGTAGATTCTTCTCTATTTTGCAAATAGCGGCTTTTTCAGTACTACTTAAACAGGCTAGCAGAGCGCCTATGGAGGTCATGGTCAAATACAGGGTCAAAATATGTGTATATATTTGAATTTTACAGATAAACTATGATACCATAGTCATCAAAGTCATTAACGATTTGTATCTCTCTCTCTCTCTCTCTCTCTCTCTCTCTCTCTCTCTCTCTTCTTAAAGCGAGCTTTCTTCTGGAGCTGCCAGACATCCTCGGGCTGGGAAGCTGAGGATGTCTGGCAGCTCCAGACGAAAGCTCGCTTTAAGAGAGAGAGAGAGTGAGAAAAAATCGTTAATGACTTTGATGACTATGGTGTCATAGTTTATCTGTAAAATTCAAATATATACACCTATTTTGACCCTGTATTTGACCATGACCTCCATAGGCGCTCTGCTAGCCTGTTTAAGTAGCACGGAAAAAGCCGCTATTCGCAAAATAAAGAAGAATCTCTACAAGTGTAGCGCTGCTGAAGTAGCCATTACTTTTAATAAAGTATGCTTGAGAGAGGGTCTGCTTCCTAAGTACAATAAATAATAATAATAATAATAATAATAATAATAATAATAATAATAATAATAATAATAATCTTCGAAAGCTTGAATTCAAGTCAATGGCCCCTTATGTATAGGGCTCATCTTCTGAATAATAATAATAATAATAATAATAATAATAAAATAATAATAATAATAACTAATAATAATAATAAAATGTGCATAGATATTCAAACAAATACATGAATTATCAATAAACAAAAATAAAATGACGTCATAAAATCTCTCCTTCAACCCGCCTGACGGGTTATGAAAACGTCATATAAAAAAATTACAAAAAAGAAAAAAGAAAAATGAAAAAAAGGACATTTATTAACATTCCAGTTCACACACCGCTGCACAGATATCCCTCACAAACAAACGGGAGGCAAAGCTCGTATCTCTGTTATCGCGTCTGTTTGTTTTAATTCCACGGCGTTCAAACGAGCAAAACGCCATTGGAATGCTGAATGAGAAATGAAGTTAATGAACTGCTTGAGAGAGAGAGAGAGAGAGAGAGAGAGAGAGAGAGAGAGATTGTGAATGGAATGGTTACTTTTAAAAAGCTGTTAGGTTCAGGTTTAAGCTTTTGAGTAAGCTCAAAGAGCAAGTTGACGTCGTGTAATCGTGTGATAGAAAAATGGAGGTTTTACGTGTACCAGCTTACAGCCTTACACTGTGTGTAGTATTTCTATCTATCTATCTATCTATCTATCTATCTATCTATCTATCTATACATATATATACTATATATAT
>NC_087204.1:99493001-99498001 GCF_015104395.2 Macrobrachium nipponense
ACAGGCTAGTAGAGCGCCTTCGAAGGTCATTTTCAAATGCAGGGTCAAGATCAGTGTATATATTTATATTTCAGTTATTGCAGATAAACTATGATATCACAGTTGTCAAAATAATTTACTCTCTCTCTCTCTCTCTCTCTCTCTCTCTCTCTCTCTCTCTCTCTCTCTCTCTCTCTCTCTGTGTGTGTTTTCTCTTGTAGCATATTTATTATTATTTATTTATATATTATTTATTATTTATTATTTTATTTATTTATTATTAGTTATGCAATTGCAATACCGCAAAAAAATATAATAGGTTTTCATGCAACGAACAAAATTACAGAATAAAAAAAAATAAAATAAAAAAAGTGGTCAGGAGAACCACCCCGAAGGCCGCTGCTTCTTTAAGGGCCTCTCTCTCTCTCTCTCTCTCTCTCTCTCTCTCTCTCTCTCATCTCTCAGAACCGTGCACGAGACTTCAAAGGCGTTCCGGTCTTTGGTCCGCCCGTGGGAGGCGCCCGGGGCTGCCCCCACCACCAGGTGTTACTTTTAGCTTCGGAAGACAATGACGAGAGAGAGAGAGAGAGAAAAAAAAAAGGAATATTATTAAAATGTTTTCTGGGAGGGTGAGATGAATAGGGCTCGTGTTTTTTTTTTTTTTTTTTTTTTTTCTCTCATCTTGGTTGTTACTCTTTTAGTGGGCAGTTATAAGTTAAAAATGCAATGTTTTGGGTTTAGATAATGTTAGGTGTGAAATAGAATCTGTGCCTAATATGATGTGTTTTATAAATAAAAGATTTATATATATATATATATATATATATAGATAATATATACTATACATACATCATATATATATATATATATATATATATATATATATATATATATATATATATATATATATACACATATGTATGTATGGTATATATATACATGCATATATACAATGTGCGTATATATATGTAAGATATATAATATATATATATATATATATATATATATATATATATATATATATATATATATATATATTTATATATGTGTGTGTGTGTGTGTGTATATATATATATATATACACAAATATATTTATATATATATATATATATATACATTTACATATATACATATATACACACATAAGGCATACATGATGGGTGAATAGATAAGGTGACTGCGATGCCTATCAAACCCGCAGGCAGTTTTTTGACCGTGTCATATATAATTCCCTACAACTACTAATACTACAATTAATATTACCTTAATTATTTTACTTACCTTGTTCTTTAACTATGTAAGAATGCAGCTTTCTTTTCCCGTTAAGTCAATAAGATCTTTTCTTAGCCAGAGTCCGAGAACTTAATACGTATGTCGAGGCATTTACCATCAAATATATCCTATTGTAGCATATCCAGTCTTCATCATTTAAAATACTTAATGGCTTGTCATATTATTCTTTGAAGAAAAACATGTATTTTACACACACACATACACACACACACACACACACACCACACACATATATATAATATATATATATATTATATATATATATATATATATATATATATATATATATATATACATACTATATGTACATATATATATATATATATATATATATTATATTATATATATATATATATATATATATATAATATATATATATATATATATATATATATATATTATATATATATTTAGTTTTTCTGTGAAAGAAAGCTATTCAGATGGGATTTTGTCTGTCCGTCCGCCTTCAGATCTTAGAACCATCTGAGGCTAGAGTGCTGCAAATTAGTATGTTGATCATCCCCCCTCCAATCATCAATCATACCAAATTGTAGCCCTCTATCCTTGGTAGTTTTTATTTTATTAAGGTTAAAGTTATCCATGACCGTGTGTCTGGCAACGCTTTAGGTGCCAACAATACAAGCCACCACCGGGCCGTGGATGAAAGTTTCATTCAACATTATATACGTTATACAGAAAACTATATATTCCTTATACGTCGTTTGCCTTTGATATTGAATCATTATTTCGGAATGCAAATATTTTTTGAAGCTTCGATTTCATCTGAATTCCGTTGCTTGTGCCTTTGTAGTTGATGGCTTTGTATTTTTTGCAGGGATGGGCATAATTATTCGGGGGTTTGTGTGTGTTATTTAAGTATGTACAGCCGCATACCTACACACACGGGTACAATTAATTTAGTTCTATATATATATATATATATATATATATATATATATATATATATATATATATATATATATATACACACATTTACAGATATGTGTGTGTGTGTATCAGTAGAAGGGATCCCACAGTAATATTCTTGTTTTTTCCAGTGGACGAAATATGATTTGTGGGAATATTTTTTACTATGATTATAGCTTTCTTCCATCCTTCAGGTCCACAGAAGGATGAACGAAAGCTTTAATCATAGTAAATATTTCCACAAATATATTTCGTCTGGATAAAACAAGAATATTACTGTGGATCCTTTTACTGATTACTTAGACGCACGATACAGGTGTCTTTATATTGCATGTATGGCTGGTAAAAAGTTAAAAAAACGTGTTACAACAGAATTCCATCTAATAAATATAGTAGTTACCTTCTATATTTTATATATATATATATATATATATATATATATATATATATATATATATATATGTGTGTGTATATATGTGTATATATATATATATATATATATATATATATATATATATATATATATATATATATATATATATATATATATATCTATATATATATATCTATATATATATATATATATATAGATATATATATATATATATATATATATATATATATATATATATATATATATATATATATATGTTAAGCCCCCTTTATTCCCTAAACTACACAAACTGGGAACTCTTACCTGTTGCCAACGGTGCCCTGTCTGTAAGATGTCACGAGGCTTATTAAGACTGCGTAAATATAAAAAATATCATTTATTTCCCAAAGCAATTGGTTTATAACAAAGAACAAAAATGATTAACAAGTCATAATGGCATAAATACCCAAATCTGCCCATAAAGAAAAACAATAGATAACATTCTACCTTCCGGACTAAGGTTACACTCTCAAACCCCAAACAAGTCACATTGTCTAGTATTCGTCAGTTATCAGTTAGAGAACCTCCCCCAGTTCCTAATCAAACCATGGAATCGGACCCATCTGTAATAAAGATAATAGTTATATAGACACCCCACGTCACTCTTTCAAAGTATTTACGTAAAGAGAATATTTCCAACACTTCTCTCCCTTTTCCAAAAGGTAAACAGATTTTCTAAGTTTATAGAACGTGTCTTACCTTTTCGATGGGCGTTTTCTCCCGACACTTCGAGCAACCGCTTTTTTCTCTCCTTTGCACAAAGAAGTGCGTCTTCCACAAGTACCCTGAACCAGTAGGCCTGTAATAACGCATACAAACGAATGTACTATGCCTCGCAAACGGGGCGGGGGAACGGACCTCTGAGACAAGTGCTTGTTCAGCAAATACCATTTCTCTCCCCCTGTGAACTTTGCAGTGTACCACCCCTTGTCTCTAGGCGAGTAGAGCTATGTGACTTTATTATTATATAAAACACTTTAAACATATTATTAGCCATTCCCCCTCTTTCACCTCTTTAGATATATACTAGGGATTGAGTTCGGAAAATGATGATTTCTATATGCCATGTCATTAGAATTTGTTGTAAGTTTACCTTGGGTATGGAAATACAAATTAATTTTCCTAGACACTATACATAAACACATTAATAACGCAATGAGGTAAATGGATCGTATTCCTCTACTGTTTATTTAGTTCAAATCCAGAAGCACCAGGCGATATTTGAAATCAAGAAGAAGTTTTCTAATGCCGATGTTCCTTTTCCAGTTCATAGTTTGGCCAAGTGGATCCTTTGAATACTATAGTAGATTCACATCAACCGTGCATCTGATGTCTAGGCAAGTCCTTTACGACGCTTCCTATTGGCTGTTGATAAGCCATTTGCTGGGCTGGAAACTCTCAATCTCTCTCGAGAGTTCACATAGGCAGGATGTATGTTCCACATCTCCTGAGGGATACTTTGGGCTGGAAACTCTCAGTCGCGCGAGAGAGTTCACATAGGCAGGATGTATGCTCCACCTCTCCTGAGGGATATTTTTGAAAGACGTATCCCTCATGAGAGGTGGAACTTACATCCTGCCTCTGTGAACTCTCTCGAGAGGGGCTGAGAGTTTCCAGCCCTGTGATTGGCTTATCAACAGCCAATCAGGAGCGTCGTCCACTAAATTCTTTAAAGCCACTTTTTAGATGATTACCTCATAACAAAGGCTTCGAATTATTCTCTTACGAGAGTTAATCACAAGGAGGAAGGGGGAGGCGGTGTGAGAGTGAGGCATTGGGGTGGAGGAGGAGGAGGAGGAGGAGGAGGAGGAGGAGGAGGAGGAGGAGGAGGAGGGTGTTGGGGCGGAGGAGATGACTCCAACTTTCAACATTTCCTCGGTCGAACTCTGCGGCGGAATTTGTTGATTAAGCGAATTATGGTGATCAGTCGTTGATCGGCGTCGACGGATTGACTGTGAAGGGGATTAGGGATTACTGCTAATCGCGATTAACGTGTTGACTGAAGTCTCGCTCCCCTCTTCCTTAAGCTCCGGGTGTCCTCTTGGGAGGTCTGAATCCTTCAGCCTCCTGAAGGATGTGTGAAGGATATTTTGTCGAGAATCTCCAAGGCTAGAAGTTATTGCAGCAGTCTCTCTCTCTCTCTCTCTCTCTCTCTCTCTCTCTCTCGTTTCATTTATATGAATATTAAAGATAAAACTGACTACCATGTATACATACTTATATGTATGTGAATATGTATATATTTATTTTATATTTAGGTATATATTTATACATGTTATATGTATATTCGTTATTTTTATATACAATTCTTTGTTTAAGTTCTTTTTATTTCAGTTTACAATAAAAAGGATGAAACAGATACACAGCT
>NC_087204.1:99503001-99533001 GCF_015104395.2 Macrobrachium nipponense
ACTACAAAGCGATACACAAAGCAACGTACCGCAGAATACTACAAAGCAATACACAAAGCAAGGTGCTACAAAATACTACAAAGCGATACACAAAGCAACGCACTGCAGAGTACTACAAAGGGATACACAAAGTAACGCACTGCAGAATACTACAAAGCGATACACAAAGCAATGCACTGCAGAATACTACAAAGCGATACACAAAGCAACGCATTGCAAAATACTACAAAGCGATACACAAAGCAACGCACTGCAGAATACTACAAAGCAATACACAAAGCAAGGTACTACAAAATACTACAAAGCGATACACAAAGCAATGCACTGCAGAATACTACAAAGCGATACACAAAGTAATGCACTGCAGAATACTACAAAGCGATACACAAAGCAATGCACTGCAGAACACTACAAAGCGATACACAAAGCAACGCACTGCAAAATCCTACAAAGCGATACACAAAACAATATACTACGAAGTATTACAAAGCAATGGCACTAGCTAGTGTCTTTGATTACAAAACTGCCCCCCAAAACAAAAAAATAAGAGAGACAGGCAGAATAGTAGACATTACGGCATAGTTTAAATATTCAAAAGGTGAAAAGTGAAAGTATCCCTCAGCCAAGTAGAAGGATTACGTTCCAGGATTACTTCTGCATTAATATGGAATTGGGCCTTTTATCGGAATGCAAATCGACCTGTGAGGGGAAACAGGGACACAGACGGATTGTCGAGGAGACAAGGAACGAAAATGAACGACATTGATAAGAGGATTACGAAGAGAGAGAATTGGAGAGGACGAGAGAGAGGGAGAGAGAGAGAGAGAGCAAAAGGGGACAGAGATTTGGAGTCATATCGAGATGCTGTATAGCATTTCCTTCCTGCGATGAGAATTTTCGTACATTTATTATTATTATTATTATTATTATTATTATTATTATTATTATTATTATTATTATTATTATTCGACTGGTGGTGGTTTTATAGTGTGGGGCTCCGGGTTGCATCCTGCCTCCTGAGGAGTCCATCACGTATTTACTATGTTCCCTGTTTCCAGGAGCACACTCTTCTGCATGAGTCCTGGAACTACTTCGACATCTAATTTTTACAGGTTCCTTTTCAGGGATCTTGGGATCGTTCCTAGTGTCCCTATCATTATGGGTACAATTTCCACTGTCATATCCCATATTATTATTGTTAATATTGGAAAATGAAACCCACAAGATTATTGAGTATAGCTTGTTTACTTGTAAGTGTTTACATAGTATGTTTGTTGACACTCCAGTACTTTTAGGCCCTATTAGAAAGAAGTTTCTGATTATTATTATTATTATTATTATTATTATTATTATTATTATTATTATTCAGGAGATGAAACCTATTCATATGGAATAGGCCTGCAGAGGTCACTGACTTGAAATTCAAGCTTCCAAAGAATATTATGGTGTTCATTTGAAAGAAGTAACCGAAGGTAATACGAAATACAGAAGAAGAGATCAAAGTTTCGAAAATACTAAAATAAAAGAAAAAACTTAATTGCCAAGCTACAAATCGAAGTCTAAAACAGAAAAGCAAAAAGATAATAACAAAAATGTGAACCCAAAATAATTTGTAACTTATTACGAGAGACAAAATGACCATGCATATCTACGAATTACTGTGTAAAAAATGACTGACTTAGCATAAACACCGTTTATTTAATTGCTGCAACTTCCATTGGTTTATTTTCAACTTTATAAAACAGAGAAACGAACCGTTTGTTTTCATTTCGTAGGACTGACCACGCTGGAATGGAAGTCAGAAGTCTAATTTATGTGTTCGACATGAATTATGTATTGATACACGAGCTCGTTTATGAAATGGAACTGCGATGGAGGGAGAGGGGGGGAAAGCCCACTATATTTTTAAGATAATGTTATTCCTTTTGATTTATTAAGATCATCTATGACGAAGGGGATACTGAGGAGGCTTCCGCGGCTTTAGAAGTAAAGTGGAATTTTAACTCCACTCGTTTAATTTTATATTGTGTTTTATTCTATTTTATTTTTGCGTTTTTTTCACAAGCTTTATTTTTTACTTAATTTGATTTCATTTGTTTCTTTTATCACAAGCTAACGAATTCAAACTTTAACAGCGTGTACAGCATGTTCTCGAGAGCTCAAGTTATCGTGTACAGCATGTTCTCGAGAGCAGCAGTTACTGTGCATGATGGTTTGCAACAACAAATTAAAAAGAATTTAAAGCTTAATCTTACGTGCTAATAGTAAACATGTCGTTTGGCTGTGTTTTAAAATGACTACATTGAAAGAACGATGAAGGCGATGTTAGCTTTCTTTTTATCATAATAGGTCTATGTAAGTTTGTCTTTATACATGACACCAATGAAATTTAAGATCTTTTGTACAAATGATTTTGTGTATGTATATAAGAACGTAAATAGGCATAAGAAGGTATAATATCGAAAGAGAAAAACGTCCATTTTCAATTCTGGGTTAAAATTAAGTCAGTTTGATTAATTTCTCGAATCATTGAATAATTCTGCTTGGAGCTCAAATTCATACTTATCACATGATTTTTCTATGATATATATATATATATTATATATATATATATATATTATATATATATGTGTGTGTGTGTGTGTGTGTGTGTGTGTGTGTGTGTGTGTGTGTGTATGTATTCTCCTTAAAGACTTGATCTTGTATTAGTTTATTAGTTCAATCTCTTTATCTGACTGCTATCTGCTTTTTTTTTTCAAAGGTTGGTTTATCATACCAAGCTTCTAAGCATAGCTGAGAGAATACATTTTTTTCCAGTACCTCTTTACTTATCAAACATTAATTAATGAATTTCTCATGCGCCTGTTTACTCTTTTAAGACGCAAGAACATAATTTTCCAGAGTTTTAATCGTTCGTGTTTATTTGTCTTACTTTTTTTTTTTTTCAAAGCTTTACCCATTGTTTTTAATATCTGATGCGTTTAATATGCATTTTCGCCGGCGTGGAAATACTTAGATGTAATTTGAATGTATCTGCCGTTGACATTTTATATATTTATATATATATATGTATATATATATATATATATATATATAGTATATATATATATATTATATATATATATATATATATATATATATATATATATATATATATATATATATATATATATATATAAAGTCATTTCACATAACCGTGATTCATATACATACATCGAGCTACAATGTCCTTTAATATCTAATTCGCTCTACCTCGGAATTAATATATTTTCATATATGCTTAACCGAAGGGGAATTTTTTACACGATAATAGATTTGACTGGTTGGGGTGGGTAAAAGCTTCACTGACGTTCCATGGATTTGAATGTTTCTTCTTGGGTTCGCGCCCGGGACCAGGCAAATCTATTATCGTGTAAAAAAATTCCCCTTCCGGTTAAGCATATATGAAAATATATTAATTCCGAGGTAGAGCGAATTAGATATCAAAGGACATTGTAGCTCGATGTATATATATAATATATATATATATATATATATATATATATATATATATATAGACATTACTTATATATAAAAATATATACATTTACATATAATATACATATGCATATACATATCTGTAAATACATACAACCACTAAGAAAGAGGTAGTCTAAAATATAGCAGCATGGCGCTTTTCAATTGAGTATTGCAATCTCTGATAGAATTGAGATGACAAATGTGAATGATTGCAGAAAGATATTTTCCGTGAATATATATATATATATATATATATATATATATATATATATATATATATATATATATGTATATATAACACATATATACATGAAGTGAGGCACAATTACACCATTAACATCGTTAGTACATCGGAATTTAACAAAAAAAAGATTTAAAAAATTCATAGATTCATTGCACCATTAGCAAAAGCTGAAGACAAAAATAAACACAACCTTACCGTAGGTTGTTATTTGATTATTTTATTATTATTATTATTATTATATTATTATTATTATTAATATTTGAAACTCAAGCTTCCAAACAATATGGCGTTTACTGGCAAGAAATCACAGATTAAATGAAATCATGTAGAAGAATGTGACGTATAGAACTCCGTTTCTTCTTAGCACGGTCCAGAGATGTCTGTGGACTTAGCTACTTAGTTTCTCCTCCTGAAGGAGATGAAGAAGAAAAGGACCTCTTAAGAAAAAGACCTCTTCGAACAGCAGTAGCGAGTGGCCTTATGCCAGCGTATTTACTCACTGTGGTGTTTGAGACTGTGATCTTGCTCTCTGTAGGTGTCCGTTCCACTGGTCACGAGACCACGTCTTTGTAAAGCCTTTTTAATTGTTTCGACGCCAGATATCTTATTCGTTGATTTTATTTTTTTTTTATTTATTTTTTTTTATTTTTTTTTTACTAATGTCCAAGAGGCGTCCGGTTTTTCGAACGATTTTCGAATAATAATTCAAGAAAGGAAAATTATGACATTGGTTGATCGGTCGTATTGCGGTCAGTGAAAAATGAAGAGAGAGAGAAGAGAGAGAGAGAGAGAGAGAGATGGAGAGAGAGAGAGAGATAGATGAGAGAGAGAGGCGGGGTGGGGTAGTACAATATCATCCATATAAGTAACAGATACAATGAAAAATAATACCACTGGCCACCTTTAAAAAAAAATAAGAAGAGGAGAGAGAGAGAGAGAAGGAGAGAGAAGATGAGAGAGAGGGATTAGCCGCATCCATGCTATACAAAGTAATAGATACAGTTACTTAACTGATTAAACCCCCTGTACCAATATGGCAGGAAAAAAAAAAAGTCTACCCCATAATTACGCATCGCTTCCTATCTACTACAGCGAAAAAGGGGGGGGGGGGTGAAGAACGGAAGGAAGGAAGGAAGAAGACCCATCGGAGTTATTAAATGTTTGCCGAGAATCACTGGAAGTATAGTCTCCAGATGGAGGATGAATTATTTGCTGGAAGACTTCGCCAGTGATTTCTATTCTGGCGTTTTAATCTTCATGGAGATGGGGGGAGGGGTGGGAGGGAGGGAGGGAGGGAGGAGGCTGGATTCCAGGTGGGGAGGTGAAAGGGGGTTGACACTGAGTGTTGGGAGGTGGTGGAAATGGAGGGAAGGGGTTAGGCAGATTGAAATGTCAAAGTGCCAAGGAGAAATGAACTCGGAGTCTGCATCAAAAATACTGACGACGAACGTGGTGAGAGAGAGAGACAGACAGACAGACAGACAGAGAGATTTAATGACTCCGCTCTTAGAGAAATAAGTGACTTTTTTCCTCCGCTGTGACGTTTTAGCGTCCAAGAAAGGAGATTTATTATTTTCCGAAAAGGCGTAGGAGAGACCGATTCTCGAACGACTTCGCGTTGTCAGAGAGTAACAGAAGGAGAAGCGCCCTGATCGGCGCTTCTTCTCTCCATCGTCCCAAAAAAGGAACATCATAATCAATATAGATGATATTATTATTTTCAGATGAACTCCAGTGATATGGAACATGCCCACCAAAGGGTCCACTGACTTGAAATTCAAGCTTCCAAAAATTACGGTATTCGTTAGAAAGATTGAACAGAAGTTAATGGGAATAAAAAAAAGAGTAAATTACATAAATAAATTATTAAAAACAGATAAATTATTAAAATACAAAGTGAATTATTTTATGGTAGCAATAAGTACTTTATTTTTACTCAGATGAGTACCCGATCTATATACCTGTATATAGTAAAAGAACTTTTAAAAAGTATAATAGCCTCAGTTGGACGACTTTGACCTAGTTGACCATGGAAGCTCTTACCAGTGATGCCAACCTAACTAACCCTAACCCCCACCCCCTACAGGACACGAGAAATTACCCTTCATAGCTGAAAATAACCCAATAGGTCTGTAGCTACAATACTAAAATAAAAATAAATTTAGATTATGTTTATATGCAATATCATGAATACTAATAAGCATACTGATCTAAACCTACCCTGTTACAATTACCCTACACTTGAAAATGTTGCACTGCTGTCTTAATATTTTGCCCGGATTACCCTACGCGTAGGGCAATTACCCTACAGTTGGCAACGCTGGCTCTTACCCTCGGCGCCCCTGAGGACTGCAAAGAGCCACACTGCATAGGGAGAAACAGCAAGAGAACAATGCCATTTTTGGGAGCCAATCCCTCTCCTTAGCAGGGAAAAGGCTGATGACTCAAAACAGAAAGGGGCAAGGGGGGGTGGGGGGTGGCGGCTGGGTTTTAATATCTAGCGGGGAGATATAGACGTACGGAATTCAAGCACTATAGCCGGAATAAGTTGATCGCCTCGGGTTGATTTCATGGAGAATGAAATGTAACTCAAAAGAACATTTGCACCTCTTCTTTGTGTTAATAGTATATATATATATATATATATATATATATATATATATATATATATATATATATGTATATATGCATATATATATATATATGTATATAGTATGTATGTATGTGTATATATATATATATATATATATATATATATGTATATGTATGTATGTATATATATATATATATATATATATATATATATATATATATATATATATATATGTATATGTATGTATGTATGTATATATATATATATATATATATATATATATATGTATATATATATTATATGTATGTGTGCGTGTGATATGTGTATGTGTGAATGTGTGTGTATAGATTCTGTTAAAACAGGATGCGTCTCAAGTATAAAAGTCCCATTGAAAGACTGGTTTAAAGCTAAGGACTATATTTCGGTGGACTAACTTCACTACTTGGTAAGGGTGGAAGTTAGTCCACCGAAATATAGTCTTATATATATATATATAGATATATATATATATATATATATTATATAATATATATATACTCGTATAGTATGTAACAAAAACAATGATAGTAAATCGTTTTCTTTACTTTCTGTTTTCCCATTACCTTTTGTAGAAAAGCAGACCAATCTAATTTTCTTTTTCCCCCCCTTTTTTTATCTACTTGCCTTTTATCCATCAGAAAAAACTCTGACGCACTTTCATGATAATTTTCTTTGCTAGAAAAAAAAAAGAAAAAAAAAACAAAAAAAGCGAAGAGGTACAATTTTGAACTTGTATGAATGAGGTGCTTTCGCGTCGGAAGGAGATATTGTTCCATAAGCATACCCATGCTTATGGAATTTCAGGGCATCGTGTCAGGCAATCCACTTAGAAATGCTGTCATCAGAATCATTATATATGTTATTAACACAGAAATCGCAGATATTATTGTTCGTACAAATGGACAGTATTTCTCTGGGTGTAATATTTTGAAATCAGAACTACTATATTGTTTTCGTCTGCTTTTGATGAAGCTTCCTCGTAATTAGTATTGTTTCTTATCTCTGTTGTTCTTCCAGTAACAGCAATAACAGCAACAGTACGGTACAGTCAAGAAACAGCAAATGACAGTTGCGAAACAATTGTGAAATGTCGAGCGATTCGGAAGAGGAATTACGGAACATTATTTTAGAGATTTTTTCTCCAGCTGAATGTTTTATTTGATGATACTTTTGCTTAAAAAGAATAAGAGTTTTGAGCGAATCGCTTCTCGACAGTTCGCGAATGAGCAGTATTATGAGAAGAGTGTTTGCTAACAACTTGAAGAGTCAAATGAATTGCCTAAGAGAGAGAATGACGATGATTGCTTCTGAGATTTCAAAATAGCTGGTCACTGAGAGAGAGAGAGAGAGAGAGAGAGAGAGAGAGAGAGAGAGAGAGAAACATTCAAATTCGGTTGTCCCGTTGTTGGAACATAAATTTTTATTTATTTTTTTTTTTACTTTTTTACCACAGTCATCCTATTCGACTGGATGGTTTAATAGTGCGGTGTTCCGGGTTGCATTCTACCTCCTTAGGAGTCCATCAGTTTTACTATTTGCGCTGTTTCTAGGAGCACACTATCCTCTGCATGAGTCCTGGAGCTACTTCAGCTTCTAGTTTTTCCAGATTCCTTCTCAGGGATCGTGGGATCGTGCCTAGTGCTCCTATGATTATGGGTACAATTTCCACTGCATATCCCATATCCTTCTTATTTTATTTTCAGATCTTGATACTTATCATTTTGTTTTTTCCCTCTCTTTCTCTTCAACTCTGGTGTCCCATGGTATTGCGACATCAATGAGTGATACTTTCTTCTTGACTTTGTCAATCAACGTCACGTCCCTGGTCTATTTGCACGTAACACCCTATCTGTTTTGATACCATAGTCCCAGAGGATCTTTGCCTGATCGTTTTCTATCACGGCCCTCAGGTTGGTGCTCGTACCACTTATTACTGCAAGGTAGCTGATGTTTCTTATTATTATTATTATTTAGTAGATGTAACCTATTCATATGGAAGAAGCCCACCAAAGGGGCCACTGACTTGAAATTCAAGCTTCCACAAAGAACACGGTGTTCATGGGGAATAAATAAGAGGAAGTAAAGGAAAATACGGAAAGTAAAGAGAAGTGTAATCTCCAACATTTGAAAGGGAGAAAATATATTTGTTTACGACAGAAATGTCCCTGGAAATACAACACAAGACACCTTATTTAATCCCCAATAGTTCCAGTGGACGAATGGGCTTCTGGATGCAGCCAAATACATCATTTTTATTGCATCCTCTCATTCCCCCACTTCATCATCGCTTGGGACTCTTACCACTTATTCTACTCTGTGTTCTACACAATGTTCGTATATTTTGCTCTACTCTGTGTTCTACACAATATTTGTATGTTTTGTTCTACTCTTGTGTCCTACACAATTTTCGTATATTTTGTTCTACTCTGTTCTACACAATATTCGTATATTTTGTGTTCTACTCTGTGTTCTACACAATATCCGTATATTTTGTTCTACTCTTTGTTCTACAGAATATTCGTATATTTTGTGTTCTACACAATATTCGTATATTTTGTTCTACTCTTTGTTCTACAGAATACTTGTATATTTTTGTGTTCTACAATATCCGTATATTTTGTTCTACTCTTTGTTCTACAGAATACTTGTATATTTTGTGTTCTACACAATATTCGTATATTTTGTTCTACTCTTTGTTCTACAGAATATTCGTATATTTTGTGTTCTACACAATATTCGTATATTTTGTTCTACTCTGTGTTCTACACAATATCCGTATATTTTGTTCTACTTTGTGTTCTACACAATATTCGTATATTTTGTTCTACTCTGTGTTCTACGCAATATTCGTATATTTTGTGTTCTAAACAATACCCGTATATTTCGAATTTGTCTTTGAGGTTGTCAGTTCGTTGGATGTTTTTTCTTAATGGTCAGGTTAGTGATATTGCCATAACAGTCAACATTCAGTATCTTAATTTACTTTTTATTTTATTTTCTGATAACTGTTCTCTTCTTTCTTTCATTACTTCTTATTATCTTCTGTTACTTCTTACGAATGAACGCCATATTCTTTGGAGGCTTGAATTTCTAGTCAGTATCCCCTTTGGTGGGCTCGTTCAATATGAATAGGTTTCATCTTCTGAATAATAATAATCATGATATATTTCCCATCATTTCTCTCGGCAATATCTGTTCGCTTCGATATCTTAACATGTCTGATCATTTATGAATTGGAATGGAATATAATATTTAGGCCAAAGGCCAAGCGCTGGGACCTACGAGGTCATTAAGAGTGGAAAAGGAAACTGAGATTACAAGGTTTGAAAGGTGTTACAGGAGGAAGACCTCGCAGTTGCACCATGGAACAATTGTTAGGATAGGGTGAAAAGTAATATGGAGGAGATAGAATATAAACGGAGGTACAATAAAAGGAATGAAAGGGGTTGCAGCTACGGGCGGAAGGGACTCTGCAAGAAAGTGATGCCTACAGTGCGCCAGGTAAGGTGCACTGACGACCCTACCCACTTACGGTGATATAGGCAATTATGATACGCATTCGGTATATGAAAAATCGCGATTTCTCCAGATATTTCCTTTGCATTTTTCTAAACTTTCCTTTTTTTTCAATAATTCAAGGAAAAATTTTGTCCTTAAGAAATTTCTTATTTTTCTCTGATAATTTTGGTGTCTAAATTGTTTATCATGCCAATAGAAATCAGCATTTTTTTTTTCGAAGATCCCATAGGAGAATATGTCCATTTACAAATCTTTTCCCAGTTAACATAAAAGAGAGAGAGAGAGAGAGAATTCAGACGACTCTGGTAAAGAAATAGAGACAAGAGAGAGAAAGAAAACCTTGGGAAGAAAAGAGAGCAGAAGAAGAAGAAGAAGAAGAAGAAGAAGAAGAAAGCGGGGACGAGGAGGGCCAATTTTCGGGAGGTCTCTCTCTTGTGTCCCAAGTGTTGTTTAGAGAAGAAGATTTTTTTATCTCTCCCTCCCGTCGGCCTCGAGTTGCTTTCAAGTTGGGGCCATAACAAAGGACTTTTGGAACAGACGCTTCCATTTTATTTATGGCGCACGATGCTGACACCACTCTCTCTCTCTCTCTCTCTCTCTCTCTCTCTGTCTCTTCTTCTTCTCCTTCTTCTTCCCACCTATCTCTCTTCTATTATTTTCTTTGTTGCTTTTAAATAGTCTCGAAGTTGAAGTGTCCTACACGGAATAATTAGGCTTGTGTTATTACAATGTATATATATATATATATATATATATATATATATATATATATATATATATATATATACATATATAAATGTATGTATGTATACATATGTTTCTTGATTACAGACTCGGTAGCATTTGATGTCCCGAGAGAGAGTCCTGTTTGGTCCAGAGGTCATAAGACTAGAGCCCGGTTTTGGGTGGACCATAACAAACTTTTAGGAATCCCCGGATCAAGGATGAGGACTCCCTCTCGGTTTGGGGTTCCTAGACTGGATGGGGTAAAGGCCCTTGGCAATCCATGAATCCCCATTCTTCTTCTTCTTCTTCTTCTTCTTCTCCTTCTTCTCTTAATTCCGGTGTTTAATGCACACGGCTGTGAACACACCTCAATCTTCATCGTCATCCATGGTTTATTTATATTTATGTATATTTTATACGGTTTCTTCGGCTCTTATCATCCATAAAATTGCTATCGTAGATTCACATCAACCGTGCATCAGATGTCTAGGCCCCGTCCCTTACGACGCTCCTGATGGGCTGTTGATAAGCCAGTCACGGGGCTGGAAACATAGGCAGGATGTATGTTGCACCTCTCCTAAGGAATGCTTTTGAAAGACGCATCCCTCAGGAAAGGTGGGAACATACATCCTGTTTATGTGAACTCTCTCGGGAGACTGAGAGTTTCCAGCCCTGTGATTGGCTTATCCACAGCCAATCAGGAGCGGCGTAAGGGACTGGCCTAGACATCTCAGATAAATTATCAACGAACTACTGACAAAGATTACATTAATATTTATCTTGCCAACGAAAACCAAGATCAGTTCATAATGATTTGTATAAATAGATGCACTGGTCCCATTATTACTACTTAATAAAATGTCCATAAGGTTCACCTAACAGTGAACTTGCTCTTCGTTTGACGCTCAGTTGTAGAGTGAATATTTATCTTGACGCCATTATTTGATGAACAATTTTCCTCGCTTGGTAACCGTTTCTCTGTTAAACAAGTTGGCAGCGTTGTCACATTAATCAATCATACGCTTAGTTGTTGTTTAAGCTCTACTCCAGCGAGAGAGAGAGAGAGAGAGAGAGAGAGAGAGAGAGAGAGAGAGAGAGAGAGAGAGGACCTATTCAGACTATTCTGGTAAAGTAGAATCAGAGGACATTACATATGCAATCGTCATCATCACCAGCATCATCATCCGGGCCTATTTTGGGAGCGCCGCTTATGGACTCTCATTAGGCCCACCAGGGGTAGGGGGGGGAGGGGACCTTTCACGTGTGTATTATATATATATAGCGAGGGCCCTTCTCTCATTGCTGTTTAAGACGAAAGCTTTCCGTTTTAATGCGCCTTGTTTGCGATGAGTCTTGCATTTTGTTTTATGTTTTATTCCTGTTGTTTTTTAGAGGATTTGTATATCTTTTCCTGTGCAGGATTTAAAGAATCTGCCTCTAAGTGCCGTAAATTATCTAAGCTCTGAATTGACGAAGCACTCCTACTGTATTTATTAGATTATATGTATATATGTTGAAAAAATCACAGTAGATACACGTGACTTCATTAAATAAGCGAATACCACAGGAAAATGATAGGCAGAAATCCAAGCGCTTTCGTCTTTACTAAGACATTGTCAAGGAACGAATGTCTTAGTTAAGACGAAAGCGCTTGGATTTCTGCCTATCATTATCCTGTGGTGTTCGCTTATGTATATATTTGAGTGTTTGCAAGCAGATAATTACATGTATACTCCTGTCACTTAACAATTGTCCGCATTTCATCAGTAATCAGGGATACAGAAGGTTTGGTATCCGAAATATATAGTTACAACGTATGTTATACTGTTTCATGGCCCGTTGTATTATGTATCATAGTATACTGTATATTACAGTAAAATACATTCATGTTTCATAGGCCTTTTTATCTCCATAGTACGAATTAGTAACGTATACTCGTACTATGAAGATAAAAAACCCTATGAAACATGAATGTATTTTACTGTAATATACAGTATATTATACTGTATACTGTAATATACAGAATACTTCACATTCAGTAAGATACATTCAAGTCTAAGTAAAATGAAAAATGTACGTGTATTTGTATTGTATTTGTATTCTGTAATATACATTCACCCTCACATTACACATTCCTAAACATCCGGAACGCGTTCCAGACCTGAAATGTCTTTTGAGGCAGATGATAATTGCCCGGGCGACAGCCTCTCTCACCCCCTTAATGTGGTTGTTGTTATCGCAGGTCACCATTTGGTGCGAAACGTCTGCCTCACCAGCACCGTTCGTGACCTCCATTGAACACACTGTGGTGGCTTTGAATGACCTTGTTGGGGACACCGGTTGGGTCGTTGGCTTGGATGCCTTCATTCACACATGCCTTTACGATTCATTTATTCCTTCATCATCATCATAAATCACTTAGTGAGTGCAGAATGCTTGCAGAATGTGACGTCATTTGCATTTGCATAATATAGTATCGAGATGATTTCTATCAGCTTTATAATATGCAGCCGTAATGCCCCAAGTCAGCATGGGGCATTACCATTAAGACTGGAAAGCATGAATAACACTCATACCCACACAGAGACAGAGAAGGCTGACGCCAGATCTTACATTTATTACAAATAAATGTGAGTTGAGTTGAATATAGAATTTAGGCCAAAGGCCAAAGCACTGGGACCTATGAGGTCATTCAGAGCTGAAATGGAAATTGACAGTAAAAGGCTTGAAAGGCGTAAAGGAGGAAAACCTCAAAGCAGTTGCAATGTGAATCAAGTGTTAGGAGAGGATGGAAAGTAAGATGAAGAAAGAGAATACGAAAGGAGGTACAGTAAAAGGAAAGAAAGTGGTTGCAGCTATGGGCCGAAGGCACGCTGCAAAAGAACCTTAAGTAATGCCTACAGTGCACTGCATGACGGCGCTACCTTCCTACGGGGACAAATAAATGTGTAAAACCCCATAAGAAAGGAAACGGTTATAAAATAAACATTTAAAAAAAGAAGAGACATTGTTTAAGAACAGCTCGAGCCTCAAGACGAATCCCAAATAAACGAGAATTGTGGAGACAAATTCCTCGGAGGCGAAAGTACAATAAACCTCTTATAGAGTCCCAACCCCCAAGCAGTGATGAAGTGGACACCAGCAAAAGGATGTAATAAAAATGATGAATTTGGCTGCATCCAGAAGCCCTTTCTTCCATCCGAGAACTGGAAGAGGCCGAAGTGTTCCTCCCGTTTGCATTCGTGAAGGCAGAACAATTCTACAATTGTAAACAACACGATCTCGATTCCTTTATATTTCTGGGAGAAGATCACGCTTGGCTGATCCGCGCAGTTAACACTGATGTTCTTCTAATGGTACGTCTGAGATTTATAGTTTTCCTTTCTCTCTCTCCCTCCCTCCTCCTTCTCCCCTCAATCTCTCTCTCTCGTCTCTCTCATCTGCTCTTCGTCTCCAAGATACGTCGACCAGCTTCTCTCCAATCCCCTCTCCCCCTCTCTCTCTCTCTCTCTCACTCTCTCAGTATCTCCACTCATCCCTCTCAGCGTTCTCCATCCCCTCCTCCTCATCCATTCTCCCTCCTCTCTCCGCTGCTCTCCCCTCCCTCCTCCCCTCCGCCCTCCTCCCCTCTCCATTCATCGCGTCGTCCGGATCGTCTCTGCGCTACGTCTCTTCTCTCATCCTTCAGCCCTCCACTCCTTCGTCCACATCATCGTCTCTCATTCAACTCCCCTCTCTATCTTCGTTCTCTTCCCTCCTTCACTCTCTCTTCTTCTTCTCCTCTCTCCGGTCGTAGTATTTCTTAATCCCTGGGTAAGATTTTAAGAACGATCGTAAATCACTCCGAAGAAGTTTATGTGATATCTCTCATGTTTCCTTTCTCGAACAGCGTGGAAATACATTTAGTATTTAATCGCGTCTTTTACGTATAAACTGACTTAATTTCTCTCATTTCCTACCTTTTATTCGTTATTTTGAGGAGTAATTCAGAGGCGGTTGACAAGAAATTGCTTTCTGAAGGAGGGAATTTTTCCCAAGACGAACATTCAGTTTTGTCTTCCATTAAAAAGATGTGCCGTACTTCCTGGGTGGTTCATGCAACATTACGCAGCTTTTAGCTTTAAATCAGCTTCGTTCTTTGTTTGTTATTCCTCTGACGTTTGCTGTGATATTTTACCTTGCTGGATTTGGCATACTGTTAAGGCCCCCATACGCTGAACGATTGTCGTTATCGACACACACACACACACACACACACACACACACACACACACACACACACACACACACTTATCAGACAGTATGAACGATCTCCGCTCCGATTTCAGTCTGAACAAAGATTTTGTCTCGAGAAGACATGACATCATCTCCAGAAGAGATGCGCGCGATAGAGTTATATCGGCAGACAAACCCCATAAGTTGAACGATCTGTGTATGACAGACATAAGTCGCAAGCCAGCAACCTGGTCGTGACAGATTCCCGCTGAGATAGTTCAGGCACGAAGCTCCGCCCACTTTTGGATTCAGACAACCCCATGCACAGTGTTTTTGCGTACGATACAGACAGTCGTTCGGACAATCGTTCAGTGTATGGGGCCTTTAGTGTTAAAAGTATAAGGATGCTGAGATGGATGAGTGGAGTAACCAAAAAGGTCAGGGTTAGAAATGAACATATGAGGGGTACAGTAAAGGTCACTAAAGCATCAAAGAAGCATCAAAGAAAGTGCAAGAGGCAAGGTTAAGGTGGTATGGCCACCTGATGAGGAGAGAAGAGCAACACATGGCAAGAGAAGTGATGGACGTGGAGGTGGATGGAACACGAAGGAGAGGAAGACCTAAGACCAGGTGGAGGAGAGATTGCATTAGAGATGATATGAGGGAGAAGGGAGTAGGGGAGGAAATGACACAGGACAGAGGTAGATGGAAGAGACTCATTAAAAACGGCGACCCCGAATAGGGATAAAGCTGGGAAGAAGAAGAAGAAGTTAGTGTTAAAAGTATACAGTAGACTTCGATGACGATAAGAGATACGGGTAATAGTCGTACTTGCTATGACTGTAACTTTATTTTAATTGTACAGTTAGTACTGTAACTTGTGGGTAACTTTGTCACTCAGAATTTCTCATCTTCAAGGCGAGTGTTTGATATTAATTAGTAGAATCGGTATTTTGGGATGATATGCTTTTGGTTAATAACCTGACATTTGATACTGATTTATTAATGTTTCTTGTCAAAACTATGGAAAAGAGGAACTGAGATGTGAATGAGAAGGTAAGTTTATTATAAATTATTTGTTTTAATTATGGTAGCGGAAATGAGTAAGCAATATATTTTACAACTTTTACATGAAGACTGGTAATTTTTTTTTTCTCTCTCTCTCTCTCTCTCACACACACACACACACACACACATTTATATATATAGTATGTGTGTTTTCGTGTGGGTTTGTGTGTTTGTGTTTAATTTTATACATTGCCTATGTATACAATCAGTGTTCCGAATTTTATCCTTGTTATTTGTTTTTCAGTATTAATTTTGTGAATCTTCGAATAGGAGTTAATTCGTACCAAACTACCCCCATACTAGTGTCAATAATAATGGCTGGCTTTTGTTAATTACCAATATTTGGTAGATAATCTTTATCATGTTCTGTTGCTTATAATAATTCGTCATTCTGTTACTTTTAATAAACGCGGTACCTTTCATGTACTAAAGTCTTTGTTCCCTGTTGAAATTCCCCCACCCCCACCCCCCCACCCCCGCCCCCCCACCACCCCTCTCTCTCTCTCTCTCTCTCTCTCGTTCGTTATCCTTTGTCAGTTCTTTGTCCTTGTTGAATCACTGCTGTTGTAATTATTTTTTTTATTGTTTCTCGTTCGTTATCCTTTGTATATCTTACAAAGTAAGTTTCTCCATGAATTACTCTTCTCTTTCGTATAGATATTATGACCTCTGCTTTACGTTGATTTATTTCTCCTTTTCAAAATTATAACCTCTATTTCTGTACTATCTCTCTCAAATCCGGTCAGAACTCCGTGTTCATAAATTAACGACATCTGTCGGATACGCACAGAACTACGTAGCTGGCTGCCGCTGAGCGTAAACAAAAAACTATATATTTCCTTTCTTTTTCTTCTGTTGTTTCATTATTTCTCGAATTAATGACGGAGCACAAATTGGAAAAGGGGAAAAAATTCGATCATAATTCGTTCTCCAATGATCTTCGTAATTTGTATGTATTTATTTATTAATTTTTTTTTTTTTTTTTTTTTTTTTTTTTTTTAATTTTTTTTTTTTTTTTACAGGATGTTTTATTTTTATAGGTAAATAGGATGGTTCGTGTTATACCTGTCTTCTTTAATTGGTGTGTCCGCTTGTCTGTCTCTACCTGTTCACAGGATCACATAAAAAGAATCTGGGCGCTTTATTTTTATGAAGTGTAACAAAAACTGGGCGGGTTGTTTAAAATAATGATTTTTGTAAGCGTAGAATTTTATACATCAAAGTAAATGTGATTACGAATGTTCTGTCATCTTCTGTGTTTGTTGATGAACGCACGTGAATAAATAAGGATATATATATATATATATATATATATATATATATATATATATATATATATATATATAGTTCCTTATTCATATATATATATATATATATATATATATATATATATATATATATATATATATATATACACGAAAGGAGAATTCTATCCCTTCTAAGCTAAGCTCATTAAACAGCAGAATTCCAAGTCTGTTAAATTCTCAGCATTTGCTTAATAATTTCAAATGTAATATTTCACATTCAGTCCACGTAATCTTGAAGCTTATTGCATAGTTTTCTGTGTGATGATGATAATGCTGCTAATATCGTTTGAACACCTATTGTTTATTTCCTCTCTCTCTCTCTCTCTCTCTCTCTCTCTCTCTCTCTCTCTCTCTCTGGCAAAGGAAGCTCCGTTCTCCCTCACCATCTTTCATAAAGTCTTATAGTTTATCTTTATTTCTCGCTGCCTCTTGACATTTCACTCTGCTTCCCTCCCCCCCTCCCTGACTCCCTCACTTCCCACTCCCCCCTCCTCCCTGCCCTCCTCTCCCCCCATCCCGACGAAGTTAAAACACCACCAGAATAGAAATTGTGTTGGTGGAGCATTCCAACGAAATTAATAATCCATCCGCCATCTTGAGACTACTTTCGGTGATATTAAACAAATATTTAATCGCATCTCTATGGGTTCCTTCGGACCTTTTTTTACCCTTATGTATGAGGGAGCGGTGTGTAACGAAGGTATTGTCTCATTTGCGGTTTTATTTGTTCACGGGTGTGTTTACAAACTTCAATACGTAGAGGAAATTGCAATCAACAGTCTTCTACTCCTTTTTTCTTTATTTATTTATTTATTTATCTTTTTTTGCGAATATTTTCCTCTAGTCACACTCCAGACCATTATTATTTCTTCCAGCTTGTTTAAGTATTTGAAGTTTGTGACGCCAAGTTACTAACAATCAATAATTCAGCTTGAAATTCTTTGTTCTATTACAGATATCAATTGCAAACCCATTTGGAGGACTGGAAACCCTTAATATTTCACTTCCAGCTTCTTTCTTCAAGTATTTGAAGTTGAGAGAGTTCACCTTGAAGTATGAGACGCCAGGTATTTCACAAACAATCAGTGGACTTGAAACTATTTGTTGTTTTACAGATATTCATTGCAAAAGTATTTCCAAACGTGCAAACCCTAACATTTCTTAGTTTCTCTAAGTATTTGAAGTTGAGACAGTGCACCTTGAAATATGTAACGCCAGGTAACTCACAATCAATCAGTGGACTTTAAATTATTTGTTATATTACAAATATCCATTGGGAAACTATGTCCAGCATAACAGAGTAGGTAAACATTTATTCATATTTTTCATCCATGAATGGTCGTAGAATATTTAGCAGCAAAAATTCACATTTTCATCTTGCAAGTGGATCCTTTATTATCCGTGTTGACCCTATCGTCATCATTGTCATCAAAATTTATAATTATTGTTTATGTTTATCTTCCTAACTCAATCCTGAAAGCCTGAAGTCGACTTGATGTTATAGACTGTAATTTGTTGTTGCTTAAAAAACCAGAAACTTCGGCTGAACAGTTAATTAATTTTGTCCGTAACAGTTTACACTAACATTTTAAACTTGGCGTGAAAAGAGATGAGAGAGCAGAGAAGAGAGAAGAGAGAGAGAGGAGGAGGAGAGCGAGAGAGAGAGAGAGCTGTTGAGGGCGGAAAAGAGAACATATTTGTGTGTTTGAGAGAGAGAGAGAGAGAGAGAGAGAGAGAGAGAGAGAGAGGAATTAAGGGCAAAAAAGAGAAAATGAGAGAGAGAGAAATTGTGGGAGAAAAAAGAAATTGAGAGATTCACAGAGAGAGAGAGAGAGAGAGAGAGGAGGAGAGAGAGAGAGAGAGGAGAGAAAACAGGAATTAAGGGCACGAAAATGAGTGGAGGGGAGAGAAAATTGTGGGAGAAAAAGAGAAATTGAGATTTTCAGAGAGAGAGAGAGAGAGAGAGAGAGAGAGAGAGAGAGAGAGAGAGAGAGACCCCCAAGCATCCCCGAAAGAGAGAGACATCCTCCAAGAGTATTTTTTTTTTCCTTTTTGTGATTATGAGGAGGAAAACCTGAAACAAGATTTGAACTGCTCTCTGCAAAGGAGGATAAACGTTGTTTGCAGCTGAATAAAGATGCAAATCAGGTCATTTGCATGTTTATTTAGCCCTGGCCATAACTCGGGAAAGGTGTGTGTGTGTGTGTGTGTGTGTGTGTTGCTAGGTGTAAGGAAAGATTCCCACCAAAGTTTAAACTTTTTTTTTCTTCTTCATCAAATTTATTCGCTTTGGTTTATTTTCTGGAAAGGAATTAGCAGATATGGATGACATATGTGTTAATTGTAAAAAAAAAAAACTGCTTAATTTTCTCGTTCCTTTTTACTTTTTTATAAAGTTTTTTCCCTCTTCATCAAATTTATTCCTTCAGTTTATTTTCTGGTAAGGAATTAGCAGATATGGATATAACATATGTGTTATGTTAAAATATTGCTTAATTTTCATACTCCTTACTCTTTTTATTATAAAAAGTTTTTCCCTCTTCATCAAATGTTTATTCCTTTAGTTTATTTTCTGGAAAGGAATTGCTTAAGTTTCATATTCATTTTTACTTTTTTATTTTATTTTAATTTTAGTATGAAGTGAAAAACAACGGATAACTTTTAGTTGCCATGTATTGAAAGGTTTTGTGAAACATCGTTTTCGTATAATGGGATTTTTTATCTTGACATTTTTAAAGGTAGTTTATATCGACAGGTTTCTTATCAAAATATCTCACGTTCTACATATTCTGACATATATTTCTGTATATTTTATTTCATTGTGTTAAATGCTAGATGAAGACAGTATTAGGATGTCAAGTCGGAATATTACGTTTGTAAAAATAAATATATATTCACTATATATATATATATTATATATATTATTATATAATATTGATATATATTATAATATATATAAGCTACATAAATAATACAAATAAAACAAAAAAAAATTACTTAATATATATATATATATAGAAATATTATATATATTAATATATATATATATAATAATATATTATCTAATAATCTATATCTACTATATATATATATAATTAATATAGATTCTTAGATATATATAATACTGTGTGTGTGTATGCATATACATAAATGTATATGCATACATAAATGCATTTATATATATACATATGTGTCTGTATTGAAGTTGTTTAACCCCATGAGACTGGACAAGTCCTGTCTATCGTGGCCACTATACACCAGATAAAAAAATTTTTCATTTCAGTTCATAATATACTGTTATATCTATATTTAAAAAAATTCCCTATTTTAACTCTCCATAATGAATAGTATCCTTTGAGGGACAGAAAAAAAAAAACCTTCCCACTTTCCCACTTGAACTAAGAAAGCGGCTACGGTGATTACATCCTTTTATCTATGAAAAAAAAATTCTAAATAAAATAAAAAGATTACCTGATTTTTTTTCAAAGCGTCTTTATGTGAAATTCTTATTTTTTTAGATATTATTTTTCTTTTCCATTAAGTCATATAATTTTGTATGTTTTATCTATGTAAAAAGAGAAAAAAAATGTAAAAAGAGAAAAAAACCGTTAGATTACCTGACTTTTTTAAAAAAGTGTTTTTATATGAAATTCTTTTATTTGAACATTACATGTTTTATTTATCTTTTCCATAAGCATCTTCCTAAGTCGTATAATTATGTAGGTTTGATCTGTAATATATATATATATATATATATATATATATATTTTATATATAATATATAAATATATATATACATATTATACATACATACATACATACATACATACAATACATATATATATATATATATATATATATATATATATATATATATATATATATACATACATATATACATATATACATACATATACATACATATACATACATACATACATACATACTATATATATATATATTATATAGATATAGATATATATATTATATATAAATTATACATACATACAATACATAATATATTATAATAATATAAATATATATATTATATATATATATAATATATATATACATACTATAATATATATATTAGATATATATATGATATATATATATACTAATATATACTAGATATATATATATATATATATATAAATACATACATACATACATATATATATTATATATATATATATAATATACTATATTATATATATATACAATAACATATTATATATATATATTATATATAATATATATATAATATATATTTATATAGATATAATGATTACAAATTTGTTTTCAAAGCTTTATGTGAAATTCCTATTCTTTTATATGTTACATTACTTTCATTACTTCTCTTCTCCATAAGCACCGACTTAAGTCATAGAATTTTGCAGACAGGCGAGAATCACCCGTGTTTCTTCATTAACCCGGAATTCCTCTTCAACGCCAAGCGCGATGGCATTGGCTAAATTTAAATGCAAATGGCGACATTTGCATGTTTATTTAGTTTCTGGGCCTCCGTTTGATTTTTCCTTCGTTAACGCAACATTCCCGAACCGTTTTGCTTTCTTGTTCTGCCCGGAATGGATTCGAATTTGGAGGCTTTTATAACTTAGTCAGATTAATTCCTACACAGCAGTACCACATTTTTTTTTTTTTTTTTTTTGTTTTTTTTTTTTTTTTTTTTTAGGGGAATGGTATACAGAGTTCTGTTCCTTTTTGGGAGAGGGAGTGTTGACTGAATTCTGTTTCTTTTTTGAGAGGAGGGGAGAGGAGGGGACACAGAGTTCTGTATCCTTCTGTATCCTCATGTATTTGTATCCTAGTTCTGTATTTATTGGGGGGGGGGGGGGACGTGGGAGTGTTGGCTGAATTCTGTTCCTTTCTGGGGGGAGGGAGAAGGAGTCTATGCAGAGTTCTGACTCTTGTGGGGGAAGGGTGGGGTACACAGAGTTCTGTTTCTTTTCTAGGGGAGAGAGAAGGAGTATACACAGTGGGGGGAAATAATAATAATAATAAATAATAATAATAATAATAATAATATGTTTTATTTCAGCTCGGGGCCATATACATTGAGTATACAAGATACAGACAGTAACATACACAATCTAGATACATGAGATATGATAAAATAGAAAAAGAAAATGAATAATCGGCACTTATCCATAATATAGCTGAGGTAGCATAAAAAGCTAGTAATCATCATACTGGTAATAACAGTAATAATATTGGTGAGAAAAAAAAAATATGCATTGCGAGTAATAACAGCTGGTGCACATATTATATAACTCAAATTTCAAACTAGAGACCTTAGGTGGTTACAGTAGTCAGGTACAGAGGGCTTAATACATAAATAAAATGTAAATAAAACTTTAACTTGATAGGAATCACAGTAATAATGAAAAATTAAAATATCAGCAATAAATGTAATAATGCCAAAAACTGCAGATGACATCTTGCGAATACAGAGATTAAGTCCTTTAGGGGACAAAGGCCTCATTTTCCCATCTTTCCCACAATTTAGATCTTCTTCTTGCTTCACTCCTTAGGATGCTTTGTATGAGCGAGTTGCCGCTGTTTCTTACTCGGGTTACCAGGCTGGACATTGTTTTCGCCTAACAATGATTTTTAAATTGTCCAGGTGGTTTTCAATAAACATCTGTGTGGCGGAGTGGTAGCGGGGAGTGTTTGTGAGGCGTCTCAGAAATGTCATTGTGCACAACAGTGATGCGTCTCATGGTCTCTCGGGTATAATTCGTCCAGAGAAGGGAACACCCCAGATACTGCTAGCAGTACGAGCGGAGAGCACAGCAGTTTCACGTCTCGGTGACAGAAGGCAAACCTCCTTGCAATCATGTTGCCAGCTGCACATAGTTTACGACGCCTCTGTTCAATGTCTGCCGTATCTTTTAGGTCGTCGGTGATAATGTGACCCAAATACGGAAATTCGTGCACAAATTCCAGCCGATGGTTTCGAGAAAATGAAAATTGAGGTTCTGCAATATGCTTAAGCGATCTCGGGAGCAGCGACATGCCACTGGGTCTTGGTTTCGTTGTAGATTATATCAAATTCCTCTGCATATTGGCGGCAGGTGTCGATGAGTCGTTGGAGACCTTGCACTGATGGGGAAATCAGAACCATATCGTCGGCGTAACAGAGGTTGTTTATAGTTGTTTCATTGACGGTGCATCCGATTGGGAGCGAGTTCAGTTGACATTCAAGTCATCGTGTACCTATTAAACAGGTAAGGAGAGAGAATGCCCCCTTGCGGAGCCCGTTTAGGGAGCCGAAGGTGTAAGATAACACGTTACCCCATTTGACACAGAATTGCTGTGTGGAGAACTAGCAATGTAAAATGCCAATTAGTACCAGGGGGTGTGCCCCCCCCCTTTTATGCAGCTTCAGGAAGAGCTTCTAGGTAGTTTACTCTGTCAAATGCTTTTCTCACATCTACAAACAAAGGAAATAGGAGAGGCTGATGATAGGTAGTAATTAAGCAATTCTTTCAGTATGTAGATGCAGGTGTCGGTTAAGTGGTTTGCTTTAAACCCGAACTGGTTGTCAGTGGTGTGTAGAAAGGGGGGAAGTCTAACTAGAAGAACAGACTCAAGTATCTTCGATGCGATCGTTGTGATTGCAATCGGCCGGTAGTTGCCAGGGTCAGCTGCATCCTTTAGCTTGTTTTTGATTAATGGTATCAAGTGAACTAAGAGTAGGGAGTCTGGAAGAAACGGTGAATTATGCACGCATTGAATAGGGCAGCTAGCAAAATGTAAATTATCGGATGGCAGAGTTTGAAGGCCTCTGCAGGAAGACCATCACAGCCGGGCGATTTATTATTAGGTAGGCTGTTTAGGCAAAATGGTAGCCCCAGGGAAGGGCACACTGCATTGCTAATGAGACAGGCGAGAGCGCAGTTCAAACTTGCTCTTAAGCACTGCAGGTTAAATGAAAAACAACTAAGAGCCGATGCAATGTCTAGAAATTTAGAATCTGGTGATTATCCTCGTCTTTGGAAAGATATCCAGTCTTTAAATCCCAAAACTAAAAAGCTATCACAGAGAGTAGGGGAAGCAGTCGGAGACGAAGTTATTGCAAGTATGTGGGGCGATCACTTTCAACAATATCCTGAATTGCATAAATGATCAAGATTCCCAAGGGATGTAGATAACCTCCTTACTGACAACATTCAATTTCATTTTGCAGACCGTATTACGCCAGGTAACATCAGCGATGGCTGATGTTACCTGGCGTAATACGGTCTGCAAAATGAAATTGAATGTTGTCAGTAAGGAGGTTATCTACATCCCTTTGGGAATCTTGATCATTTATGCAATTCAGGATATTGTTGAAGTGATCGCCCCACATACTTGCAATAACTTCGTCTCCGACTGCTTCCCCTACTCTCTGTGATAGCTTTTTAGTTTTGGGATTTAAAGACTGGATACTTTCAAAGACGAGGATAATCACCAGATTCTAAATTTCTAGACATTGCATCGGCTCTTAGTTGTTTTTTTTTCATTTAACCTGCAGTGCTTAAGAGCAAGTTTGAACTGCGCTCTCGCCTGTCTCTTAGCAATGCAGTGTGCCCTTCCCTGGGGCTACCATTTTGCCTCCACAGTAAAAACATTTCTCGTGAGTATGTATACAGATCTTTAACCAAGTCATTCCATCCAGGTATATTACGAGAATTACCTTGACGGAAATCTGTAGGCAGTCCCTGCCCGAAGCAAGCAAAGCGGAGATTATGTTCGAATAGAATTCATTCAGATCCCTCTTGTGGTTGTCATTTCTACAATTTGTGTTAGTACAAAGTAAGGGCGTCTGCCGGTTGAACTATTGACCGCAACCTGGTTTCCGTGGTCGCCCTAAAGTCTCTGGTTTTCGGTTGGTTTTTAAAAATCCAGTTTTAGCGCTGGTGGTCGATCAGTTAGAGGTTCACGGTAGGAGGGTTGGGGTACTGAATGACACATGTAATGGATGTGATCGTAGCCCGTTGCAAGATCATAGCGAATATTTGGCAGGTCCAATAATAGATTCATGATGTTGTGGAGATGTGATGCAGTGGTCCCAGCCATGAAGTTGTAATAGCGTCCGCTCTATTATGTACATATGAATAAGAGGAGGAGGGAGGAGCAGTTACATCGCTAATTTGGAGAGCATGATTTTTGACAGAAGCGAGTAAGTTCATTATAAAATTGTTTTGTGGGGTGAGAATTAAGGTCCCCGATTATACAAATATGATCAGCAGGAGAATCATGAATAATACTGTGTAATTCCCCTAGGATCATGCAGTAATGATCAAAATTATTGTTATTTTCCCATGGCATATAAACAGTTAATAATTAGGATAATCGAGTTCCCTATTGTCACTTGAAGCCCCAGCAATCTGGTCACTCCTGTAGGTCATCACCTTTATCATATTGTCTAACGATTTGTGCCATTAGAGAGAAAGTCCCCCTTTGCGGGCTGACCGGCTATGGATTTGACCTGTAACTTGCATCGAATGAAGACGCAGAAGGTTCTGAAGTCTTCATGAATTGAATCGCAGATGGCAAGGTCATGTGGCCAGAGGAGCGTTTCTTGCAGTGCAATAATGCCTTTGAAGTTTTGCAGAACATGTTTAGAAGAGGAATGTTCCGCTTGAGGCCAAAGTTTCCAGATATTCCAGAGATTATGGTCAGCATTTAATTGGAATTTGACATCTATTTGATTTCTTTACGTATGTGTCTGTATTCTCCAGCCAATGAAACTTCTGCACCTATGTTAACCAGACCAATGCTTATTAAAATTCATTGCTGTCAAAGAAGTGCCAGTTTTTCCCTTTTTCGCAGAAAATGTTTTTCATGACTCTCTGTTCTTTATAGTTTGTGATCTCACCTGCAGTGGGAAGTTAAATTATGCCCGAGTCGTACGTGAATATATGCATGAATATATATGTTATATATACATATTTAAAGTATACATTATGTATATATATATGTAGAAAATGTATAGATATACGTACTATATACAAATTTGAGCATACAAAGGCATCTAAATATGATCCTTACACCAGGTTTTTCTCTTATATGGCTGAGTGTTTCAGGTCATTTGTCAAACATTGTCAACTGATTAAGTATTCATTAGCAATGGTGTTTACTGATTTAACATTTAACACTTATTATGTAACATCGACATGCGTTCTCTTAACATTTTAATTCCCAATCTATCTGACATTTTCTTGCCGAAATAACGCAGGCATTACTTGGTTTACATGTATTCTCTCTCTCTCTCTCTCTCTCTCTCTTTAATGATAAAGTTATTCATCATATGTTCCCAACATTTTAATCCCCAAACTAACTGACATTTTCTTCTTGACATGAACGTATTAGCATAGTATATACATATTCTCTCTCTCTCTCTCTCTCCCTCTCTCTCTCTCTCTCTCTATTTATCTATCTGTATATCTATCTGCAGGATAAAGCTAATCTGTATGTGTTCCCGGACGTTTTCTTATTGAACATAACGCTGGCATGAACAAATTCGCATACTCTCTCTCTCTCTCTCTCTCTCTCTCTCTCTCTCTCTCTCTCTCTCTCGCTTTTAGAGGATGAAGCCAGCTAAAACCGTTAAGCGCATGATTAATTTATGTGACAATGCTGTCAGCTTGTTTAACACGGAAATGGTCGGGCTGCGAGCGAATTTGTTCAATTAAATGTTTATCAAGTGACGGAGAGAGAGAGAGAGAGAGAGAGAGAGAGAGAGAGAGAGAGAGAAATGCTCCTGCAATGAATGACGGACGTTTCGAGGAATAAGTCCGCGTTCTGAATTTTTTTTTTTTTTCGGTTCATGGGTGTAAGTCGACATTCTGAGTGGTTATACTCTAAATGATATTAATGTTCTTTGTCTTGACTGACTTGGTAATGTGTGCTGGTATTATTATTATTATTATTATTATTATTATTATTATTATTTTTTTTTTTTTTTTTTTTTTGCTCTATCACAGTCCTCCAATTCGACTGGGTGGTATTTATAGTGTGGGGTTCCGGGTTGCATCCTGCCTCCTTAGGAGTCCATCACTTTTCTTACTATGTGTGCCGTTTCTAGATCACACTATTCTGCATGAGTCCTGGAGCTATTCAGCCTCTAGTTTTCTAGATTCCTTTTCAGGGATCTTGGGATCGTGCCTAGTGCTCCTATGATTATGGGTACGATTTCCACTGGCATATCCCATATCCTTCTTATTTCTATTTTCAGATCTTGATACTTATCCATTTTCCCTCTCTTTCTCTTCAACTCTGGTGTCCCATGGTATTGCGACATCAATGAGTGATACTTTCTTCTTGACTTTGTCAAATCAACGTCACGTCTGGTCTGTTGGCAACGTTATCACCCTATCCGTTCTGATACCATAGTCCCAGAGGATCTTGTTTTGCCTGATCGTTTTCTATCACTCCTTCAGGTTGGTGCTCGTACACTTTATTACTGCAGGTAGCTGATGTTTCTTGCACAGGCTCCAGTGGAGGGCTTTTGCCACTGAATCATGCCTCTTTTTGTACTGGTTCTGTGCAAGTGCTGGGCATTCGCTTGCTATGTGGTTTATGGTTTCATTTTTCGTATTGCACTTCCTACATATGGGAGAGATGTTATTTCCGTCTATCGTTTCTTTGAACATATCTGGTTCTTAGGGCCTGATCTTGTGCCGCTGTTATCATTCCTTCAGTTTCCTTCTTTAGCTCTCCCCCTCGTAGCCATTGCCAATTGTCATCGCTGGCTAGTTCTTTAGTCTGTCTCATGTATTGTCCGTGCATTGGTTTGTTGTGCAGTCCTCTGTTCTGTCTGTCTTTCTCCTGTCTCTGTATATTTCTGTATATTTCTGGTTCTCATCTACTTTTATCAGTCCTTCTTCCCATGCACTCTTTAGCCACTCGTCTTCACTGGTTTTCAGATATTGCCCCAGTGCTCTGTTTGCGATGTTGACGCAGTCCTCATACTTGGTAGTCCTCTCCCTCCTTCCTTTCGTGTTTGTATAGTCGTCCCGTATTTGCTCTTGGGTGTAGTGCTTTGTGTTATGTATAGTTCTGTCCGTTTGCTCTTGGGTTGTAGGCTTTGGTATTGTCATATGTTTCCTGGTTTTCTATTATTATTATTATTATTATTATTATTATTATTATTATTATTATTGTTTATTCCTTAGGAAATATGTGTTGTTATTAATGAAATTATATTATTATTATTATTATTATTATTATTATTATTATTATTATTATTATTATTATTATTTGTTTATTCCTTAGGAAATAAAATGTTGTTGTTATTGATGAAATTATTATTATTATTATTATTATTATTATATTATTATTATTATTATTATTATAGTTTTCCGGTTTTTTACCTGGATACTGTGTGCCTGTATTAATAGAAATTATTATTTTATTATTATTATTATTATTATTATTATATTATTATTATTATTATTATAGTCAAAATAAAATTTTCTGTTGTGAATATTGTGCTTTATTATCAATGTTTTCCAAGCCTAATTACCGAATCCCTATAATAACATATCGTACAGACTCTAAAATGTTTAAACATTGTAAAACTTCACGTTGGTTTTTTGATGAGTTACAAAACTTCTATCTTTATTCTGTTTGTAACCTTGAATCAGGCTGAACTGTTTCTGTGACGTGGTTCTTTCCTAGATCGTGACCCAGGGGGTTTCGGGGGTAGTTATCTAGGAATGATATTTCTTTTGGGGTCATTATTTATTATGGGATTTACAATCTTTTGTTTATGTTATTTACGGTAATTCTAAACATGCCGAAAAGGTGGATGAATACCGGGTTAAAACCTTTGGGGGGGTCACTATATAGCAAAGTTCCTATGGCAGACATCAGTTTTACTCCTACTAACAGGAGTGCCTCAGTGGCGTGATCTGTATGGTCTTGACCTGCCACCTCGGTGGTCGCGAGTTCAATTCTCGGACATTCCATTGAGGTGTGAGAGATGTGTATTTCTGGTGATAGAAGTTCACTCTCGACCTGGTTCGGAAGTCACGTAAAGCCGTTGGTCCCGTTGCTGAGTAACCACTGGTTCCATGAAACGTAAAAACACCAAACAAACAAACTCCTATTAAGAGGGTTTCTTGGCAACATCATATCCTCAGAGCCAGTATTAATGAAAAATTACTACTCAAGAAAAAGTCATAATCGTTAGATGTGTAAAGTCCCGTCAGAATTCAGAAAACTATAAGTTCAAATGAAGACATCCCACTAGAATGACCAGATGATGTCAAAGTTCGCGTTCGGTAAGACATTCGCTCGGGTAACAATAAAAGGTCCACGATTTCTCAAGAAAGGCCACGTCCCTTAGCCAAATAGCGCCGTCATTACCGAACACCGAAAACTGGAGACGGGAACTAATTCGTTGATTTCTTTGGAAGTTGGTGCCATTGAAAATTATTACAGATGCCAGCTGTTGCAAACTACGTACGTCCTTTTCGTCGAAAAAGTTGTTGTTGCAGAAAACGGAGTTATATTTCTAGGTCTTTAAGTTGATTGTTTTCTTCTACATTGTAGTGTTAGTCATGCCTCTCTCTCTCTCTCTCTCTCTCTCTCTCTCTCTCTCTCTCTCTCTTTGTATGTAAGGAAACGACGTATTTTCCTGGAAGAATTGTTGCCACACAAAACTGGATTATATATCAGGTTCTTGGAAACTGAGTTTTTTCTTCTCCATTATAAGGTTATTATTCAAGACGTTACTCCTTAACGTCAGCCTCTCT
>NC_087204.1:99538001-99543960 GCF_015104395.2 Macrobrachium nipponense
AGAGAGAGAGAGAGAGAGAGAGAGAGAGAGAGAGAGAGAGAGAGAGAGATGAAAATTTTATATTTGTTAATAATAAAGATAGAGAGAGAGAGAAAGAGAGAGATGAAAATGTTATATTGTTAATATTAAAGTGAGAGAGAGAGATATGAAAATGTTATATTTGTTAATAATAAAGATAGAGAGAGAGAGATATGAAAATGTTATATTTGTTAATAATAAAGATAGAGAGAGAGAGAGAAAGAGAGATATGAAAATGTTATATTTGTTAATAATAAAGATAGTAGAGAGAGAGAGAAAGACAGATATGAAAATGTTATATTTGTTAATAATACAGATAGAGAGAGAGAGAGAAAGAGATATATGAAAATGTTATATTTGTTAATAATAAAGATAGAGAGAGAGAGAGAAAGAGGAAGATGAAAATGTTATATTGTTAATATTGAAGTGAGAGAGAGATAAAAATGTTATATTGTTAATATTAAAGTTATAGAGAGAGATAGAGAGAGAGACGAAACTGTTATATTTGTTAATAATGCAGATAGAGAGAGAAAGAGAGAGAGAGAGAGAGAGCGCAGCGCATTCCAAAGCTATGGAAGATTACGGATATCCAAGAGAACATATGTGATTTTTTGGAGCTGAGAATATAACCACTCTTACAAGTCTGATATAATGCCATTAAGAAATTCATAAATGTATTTTTCCTGCCACAACAATTATATTTTGCCCCCAGAACGTTTTATAATTGAATATTCGACACCTGTAAAATGATATAATTTTCGTTTAAATTAAGAAGACGACATTATCATAAATCACCACTGCGAGTGGTTTTCGTGCTTCCCTACCGATTCGGTAGTCGCTAGTTCGATTCCCCGCTCTGCCAACGTGGTAGTCGCGAGTTCGATTCCCGCTCTGCCAACGTGGTAGTCGCGAGTTCGATTCCCCTCCTCAACGTGGTTATCGCGAGTTTTCGATTTTTTTTTCCCCTCTCTGTCAACGTGGAGTCAGTGGAATTTATCTCTGGTGATTTGAGATTCATTTCTCGATATAATGCGGTTCGGTTCCCACAATAAGCTGTAGAACCCGTTTCTAGGTAACCAATTGGTTCCTAGCCACGTAAAAGATATCTAATCCTTCGGGCCAGCCCTAGGGGAGCTGTTAATCAGCTCAGTGGTCTTGTTAAACTAAGATACACCTCTCTCTCTCTCTCTCTCTCTCTCTCTCTCAGTGAAGAATTAGACCCAATTTTTGGCCTGCTTTTTCAGATACGTTGATGTTTATTCAATTTACCTTTTTATCACATTAACTGACTTCATATGCCAAGTTGGGTATAATACCCCTTAGCCATAACTGTAATTTTGGAGACCAAGTGGGTATTAATGAAAGTATAATCGTTTATTGAAAAGATGAATCTCACTCCCTTCCAGGGTTGGTGATTTTAATTTTTTTTAAATAAAATAAATTTAAATAATCAGTGATTTATTTGATTTTTATTCATGTATTTGAATTTTTATTTATTTATTTTTTTTACTCTTTAGATGTTTTTTCAATGTTTTTTTTATCTTCAAAATGTATTTTATGACAGATTTACTACTGATTAATCTTTTAGCTTTCCAGTTCTGGCCTAAAGTATGTTATGCTTAAGTTTTTATTAACCTCGAAACCATATTTATCAATTTGTTTGCTTTCAAATAAAACAAGTTTAAAAAAAACTTTAAAATATTTTAAAAATCATGTTTTTTTTTAGTGAAAAAATCAATGATTTAATCACTTGATTAAATCAGTTTGATTTCATTGGCAACCCTGCTCCCTTCTGGGGTCAGCATAGTAAGAAGTAGCATTTAAATTTTATTTCCATGTGTAATTATTCACTGATTCGTCGCTGTTCAAGCTCACCATTATGTTAGCGTAAATAACCGTTGCATATTTTCATTGTATTCAACTCCAAATAAGATCATTATTAGGCACTGCTATTTAGCAACCACTACAATAAGAAATAAAACGCCTTAGAGTGTACCATTATGTTAGCGTAAATAACCATTGCATATTTTCATTGCATTCAACTCCAAATGAGATCTATATTAGGCACTGCTTTTTAGCAACTACTACAAGAAATAAAATGACGTAGAGCCTACCACTATTTTAGCGTAAATTACCATTGCATATTTTCATCGTATTCAACTCCAAATAAGATCATTATCAGGCATTGCTTTTTAGCAACCACTACCACGAGAAATAAAATGACGTAGAGCGTAAATAGAAATAAGTAATCTTTCCTGAGCGTGTCAGTTGGTATTCGCGCTCTCTTTGTTTTATTTCTACTCTGCATTCATCGTATTCGGTCAATGAAGGCGGCGAAATGGTTTCAATGGCTTCGTCTCTCGACTACACAAAGACAGGTGAGACCGGAGTCTAATGATTCAACTATTCTCGAACAATTATTATTGGGGTTTTCCCTCAAGGACAGAAGGGGAAGGGGAAGGGGAAGGGGAAGGGGATGGCAAAATCATTTTGATGCAAGAAGTGTCTGTGTTGGATTGCATTTCGTAATTGTCACAACTTTGCTTTTATTTGGCTAGTATTTAGTTCTGCATTTCGTAATTGTCACATCTTAGCTTTTATTTGCCTAGTGTTTTGTTGTTATTCATGTGTTTCTAGGTCTCTGGATACGCGTAGAAAAAATTTTTGGTTTTATTAATATTTGTACTGTATTTCCACCTCTACTTTATATATATATATATATATATATATATAATATATATATATATATATATATATATATATATATATATATATATATATGTGTGTGTTGTGTGTGTGTGTGTGTGTGTGAGTGAGTGTGTGTGTCATTTCTGTGTGTTGAACTGGATTTGATTTTGTATCAAGCGTCTTGGTACATAGTATATTTTTCTCTAGCATAATAATCAAAGTATTAGGATGCACAGAAGAATCTGGCTTGTGGGCATATCATGGGATTAACTGTTGATGTAGAATTCTATGTTTAAAAGAAAATTGTCACAAAGACGAAACTTGATCCTGTTTATTGATCAGCTTTCCTCTCTTATCGCAGCTGACGCAGACTTAATGGACAATGGAGCAGACGTCCTTCTTTGGTAAGTGTTCCTCATAGAAATTTATATTTTTTTAACCTTTTTGCAGGCATCTTTATGTCCCATGACCTGACGTGGGTATCGTAGTGTTTGCTGAGATTCGTTACGAATTTATATTACATTTATTTAGAAACAATTTTAAGTTCATTTATTTTCAAGGCATTTGATCAATCTCAGTGCTTGATTTTATAGACAGGGCAACCTTCACCACAGTGTCCCTCGAGATATGCGTAGATTTTTTTTTTTTTATAAAGATTATATCCGAGATATAAGAATTGTCCATTGTGATGAAATCTGCGATACGTAGTGTTTTTCCCTTTCGTATAGATAAGACTTAATTGTAGCTCTGAATCTGGCCTGGGTAATCCACTTTACGTACGGGGTATATATATGCTTGGTAAACACAGATTTGATTAAGTGATTGATTGTGAGTTGTCTGGAGTCATGGTAAACACAGGGGCTGGCCTTACATACGACTAATCTGGTCTGTTAGGATTTAACTGGCTCCAGATGGAATCATTTACGCAAAGTCAGATGTAGTAGGCAATGTATACTAGGTTATGTATAAGTTCATATAAAAGCACTTGTAATTCCACGTCAGACAGAAATCACAGTGACTATTTTTGCGTTCACGTCTTTTCCAAATTTTCTAGATATCTTTTCTTTTCTTAGCAGAAAATTATCCCAGTTTTGAATTTATTAATTTATGCTTTCATTTATTGTTTTGTTTAATAATCACATATTATTCTTTATCATGAAAAGGAATTTTCGATATTTGGCTTTTGTTTATTATTGATATCTTTTCTTTTCCTAACAGAAAATGATCCCCATATTGAGTTTATTAATTTATGTTTTTATTTATCGTTTTGTTTGATAATTATTCTTTATTATGGAAAGGAATTTTCGATATTTGGCTTTTATTATGTGTTATATACAGTTGATATTTCACGCGTTCTTGTATAGTAAATATCTTTTGTAAATATCTGTTTCTATACTGTAAATATGTCTTGTTTCGTTGTCATTTGCTCGCAAACAAACGTAATTTTTACTTTTTTTCCTTTCATTTATTCGCAGTTAGATTATTTTCCCTGTTTTGTTTTCCATCTATGAAATTCTCCCCGTAATGGATTATGAACTTATAACATCTGTTATGAAAAAGTTATTAATCGGTTGTACTAACTGATTGTTTCTTAATGTTAACTATAAATGATTCTGTGTATATTCCAATACGAAGAATTACTTCCTTTTGGTGATATTTTTACCTTCCTTTTTGAGCATCATTATTATTATTATTATTATTATTATTATTATTATTTATTTTTTTTTTTTTTTTTTTTTTTTTTGCTCTATCACAGTCCTCCAATTCGACTGGGTGGTATTTATAGTGTGGGGTTCCGGGTTGCATCCTGCCTCCTTAGGAGTCCCATCACTCTTCTTACTATGTGTGCCGTTTCTAGGATCACACTCTTCTGCATGAGTCCTGGAGCTACTTCAGCCTCTAGTTTTTGTAGGTTCCTTTTCAGGGATCTTGGGATCGTGCCTAGTGCTCCTATGATTATGGGTACAATTTCCACTGGCATATCCCATATCCTTCTTATTTCTATTTTCAGATCTTTGATACTTATCCAATTTTCCCTCTCTTTCTCTTCAACTCTGGTGTCCCATGGTATTGCGACATCAATGGATGATACTTTCTTCTTGACTTTGTCAATCAACGTCACGTCTGGTCTGTTTGCACGTATCACCCTATCCGTTCTGATACCATAGTCCAGAGGATCTTTGCCTGATCGTTTTCTATCACTCCTTCAGGTTGGTGCTCGTACCACTTATTACTGCAAGGTAGCTGAAGTTTCTTGCACAGGCTCCAGTGGAGGGCTTTTGCCACTGAATCATGCCTCTTTTTGTACTGGTTCTGTGCAAGTGCCGGGCATTCACTTGCTATGTGGTTTATGGTTTTCATTTTTCGTATTGCACTTCCTACATATGGGAGAGATGTTATTTCCGTCTATCGTACTTTGAACATATCTGGTTCTTAGGGCCTGATCTTGTGCCGCTGTTATCATTCCTTCAGTTTCCTTCTTTAGCTCTCCCCTCTGTAGCCATTGCCAATTGTCATTGCTGGCTAGTTCTTTAGTCTGTCTCATGTATTGTCCGTGCATTGGTTTGTTGTGCCAGTCTTGTTCTCTGTCTTTCTCCTGTCCTCTGTATATTTCTGGGTCTTCGTCTACTTTATTAGTCCTTCTTCCCATGCACTCTTTAGCCACTCGTCTTCACTGTTTCAGATAATTGCCCAAGTGCTCTGTTTTCGATGTTGACGCAGTCCTCTATACTTAGTAGTAGTCCTCTCCCTCCTTGCCTTTCGTGTTATGTATAGTCTGTCCGTATTTGCTCTTGGGTGTAGTGCTTTGTGTATTGTCATGTTTCTTTCCTGGTTTTCTGATCTATGCTGCGGAGTTCTGCCTTCATCCAGTCCACTATTCCTGCGCTGTATCTGATTACTGGCACTGCCCATGTGTTTATGGCTTTTGTCATATTTCCGGCGTTGAGTTTTGACTTGAGTATCGCCTTGAGTCTCTGCATATATTCTTTTACCTGATCGTGTCCTTCATCTCTTGGTGTATCTCCTCCTTCCATTATTCCCAGGTATTTGTATCCTGTCATACTATGTGTTTGATGTGCTCCCATCTGGTAGCTTTATCCCTTCAGTTCTCGTTACTCTGCCTGTTTTTGTATGTTGACTAAGGCGCATTTTTCTATTCCAAACTCCATCCTGATGTCCCCAGATACAATCCTTACAGTCTGGATTTAGGGTATCTATTTCCTTGATGCTCTTACCATACAGCTTGATGTCG
>NC_087204.1:99544460-99549460 GCF_015104395.2 Macrobrachium nipponense
GTTTGACTTAATAATAGAAAAATTGGATGATATATGTAGACATCACAAGGGACTGGACTATTCTCCTATCTGGAGACTTCAACTTTCCTTTCGTAGACTGGAAAGAACGAATAGGAGATTGTGGATGTACTTACTACATATAAAAAAGAGAGAGTAATAGTAGTGCAGAAGATAAGAGGCAATTCGAAAAGCTATTAGATATGCTACTAGAATACAACATTCAACAAATAAATCACCTGCCAAACAAGAAAGGAAAATACTTTAGACCTAGTATTTGTGAACGAGGTGAATTATGTTAAAGAAATAATAGTTTATAATGCGAGTATTTCAGGACCATAATGTCATAGAATTAACAGTCCATTCCAAAGCAAGTGAAAACAGAGATAAGCAAGAAATGAAAAAAGGTGGGAAGGATATGGAAAATACAACTTCTACAGTAAAAATATAAAATGTCAGAAATAAATGAAGAATTAAAACAAAGATTGGGATAAACATTTTCGTTAAGTGACGACATAAAGGTATACGAGATATTATATAAAATATTAGAGAAAATAGTGGATAAATATATACCGAAGAAGAAAAGTAAACATCAGTCATGCATACAAGAGACAGAAGGATCTTGTTCCAGAAAATCAGAAAGTGGAAAAAAAAAGGTCTTGCAAAAGAAAAAAATGCATGGAAAGTTATAGAACTAAAAAAGTAAGTAGATAGAAAATGCAGAGCAAAAGATTATACAATCAAAAGAAAATGAAAAACGGGACTTGGAAGAAAAAACCCTATTAAATATCAAGCAAAAAACAATCCCAAACTATTATACTCATATGCGAAGAAGATGAATAAAAGAAGAATAGAAATAGGCCCTCTAAGAATTGAAGGAGATTAACGAATGAAAAAAAGGAAAGGAAATTTGCAACATATTGGCAGAACGATATAAGAGAGAATTCACCCCTAGAATACGATAATGAAGATAATGATATAGAAGTAAGGGATGAAAAATAGTGAATATTTAGCTGACATAGATATAATGAAGCTGATATGTGCAGGCTATTAATGAAATTAAAAATGGAGCTGCTGCAGGGCCGGATGGAGTGCCTGCTATTTTGTTAAAGAAAGTAGTTCATTCTATCGCAAAGCCACTTGCAATATTATTAAGACAAAGTGTAGATACAGGCAAGATTTATGATGAGCACAAATTAGCATATATTACCCCTACTTTCAAAAGTGGATCAAGACTAGAGGCAAGTAATTATAGGCCTGTGAGTCTAACATCACATATTATGAAAGTGTACGAAAGGGTAATGAAGAAAAATATTATGAAACATTTAATAAAAAATAATTTGTTTAATAAAGGACAACATGGTTTCGTACCCGGAAAAAGTACACAAACCCAACTGTTAGTCCACCGTGAGAACATATTCAAAAATATGAAAAGCGGAAAAGAAACAGATGTGGTTATTTAGACTTTGCAAAAGCTTTTGACAAAGTAGACCATAAATATATTAGCGAAGAAAATTAGAAAACACAATATCGTGGATAAAGTAGGAAGAGGTGGTAAAAGAATTTTTACACAACAGAAAACAGATAGTTATTGCAAACGACGAGAAATCGGATGAAGCCAAGGTAATATCCGGTGTGCCGCAAGGTACGGTGTTAGCTGCAATACTGTTTGTTATTATGATTGAACACATAGACACTAATGTTAAGGATTCGGGTAGGTGAGTAGTTTCGCAAGATGACACAAGAATAAGTAGAGAAATTACTTTGTGATGAAGAATAGGAACGCTCTACAAAGAGACCTTAACAAAGTATATGATTGGGCAGAGGTAAATAGGATGGTATTTAACTCTGATAAATTTGAATCAATAAATTATGGAGACAGAGAAAGAAAGCTATATGCATATAGGGGACCTAATAATGAGACAATCACAAAATAAGGAAGCAGTTAAAGACCTTGGTGTGATGATGAATAGGAAAATGTTATGCAATGATCAAATAGCAATTCTGTTGGCAAAATGTAAAGCAAAAATGGGAATGTTGTTACGGCACTTCAAAACAAGAAAAGCTGAACACATGATTATGCTTTATAAAACATATGTTCGTAGTCCACTTGAATATTGCAATATGATATGGTACCCACACTATCAAAAGGATATGCACAAATAGAGAGTGTACAAAGGTCCTTTACAGCTAGAATAGAAGAAGTTTAAGGACCTTGACTACTGGGAAAGACTACAATCCTTAAAATTATATAGTCTAGAAAGGAGGAAAGAAGACGCTACATGATAATTCAGGCATGGAAAACAGATAGAAGGAATAGCAGAAAATATCATGGAACTAAAAATATCAGAAAGAGCAAGCAGAGGTAGATTAATAATGCCCAAAACTATAACAGGAAAAATAAGGAAAGCACACAGGAAATTAATCCACTACGCACCAGCATCGATAATGCAGCGTCTATTCAATGCGTTGCCAGCTCATCTGAGGAATATATCAGGAGTGAGCGTAGATGTGTTTAAGAATAAGCTCGACAAATATCTAAACTGCATCCCAGACCATCCAAGATTGGAAGATGCAAAATATACCGGAAGATGTACTAGCAACTCTCTAGTAGACATTAGAGGTGCCTCACACTGAGGGACCGGGGCAACCCGAACAAGATGTAAGGTCTGTAAGGTAAGGTCTCTCATGAAAATCGCGTTAGAGGTAACACGTCTTGTGCGTTCTTTTAAAGTAAAGGGAATTGTGCTCTAGCAACGTAATTTCCAGATATATCTTTCAGAACCAGAGATCTATATGTAGTGAATACCAGTTTACGCTCTATATTAGAATAATTTATAGTTTATTTTCCCTGATTTTGACAACTCAAGGATTGATAGTTTCATTGATAATGTGTCTGAAATTTTAGAGAGAGTCAATGTGCACAATACCCTATGGTAGATTCACATCAACCGTGCATTTGATGTCTAGGCTAGTTCCTTACGACGCTCCTATTGGCTGTTGATAAGGCAGTCACGGGGCTGGAAACTCTCAGTCTCTCTCGAGAGTTCACATAGGCAGGATGTATGTTCCACCTCTCCTGAGGGATATCTTTGAAAGACGTACCCATCAGGGGCGGTGGAACATATATCCTGCCTGTGTGAACTCTCGAGAGAGACTGAAAGTGTCCAGCCTTGCCATTGGCTTATCATCAGCCAATTAGGAGCGTCGTAAGGGACTGGCCTAGACATCAGATGCACGGTTGCTGTGAATCTAATATAGTATGTGTTTATTTATTTTCATATTCCTCCCTATCATAAGAGATCGTGTATCAGTCAGAGTTTGCAATCCATTTCCCTTTCTCCAAGTCCGGATAAATATGGAGGACAGGAGTCAGGAAGGTCATCCGTCTACCAAAATATGAATTAAGCCGCTCAGTGAGCTTTATCAGCACTGGAAAGTCTCATCAAAAACAGCTACCCCGATTAGGGATCAAGCTGAGAAGAAGAAGAAGAAAGAAAGAAGAAGAAGTAGAATGAGGAGAAAAATAAGAGGAGGAGGAGGAGGAAGGTTTATTGCTCTTTTCCACCTACCTGGAAGAGACATCAAAAACGGCTACCCCGACCAGGGATCAAGCTGAGAAGAAGGAGGAGGAGGAGGAGGAGGAGGAGGAGAAAAAGAAGAAGAAGAATGGGGAGGGAGAGAGGAGGAGGAGGAGGAGGATGAAGGTTCTTTGCTCTTTGCAACCTACCTGGAAAAGACTTATAAAAAAACAGCTACCCCGATTAGGGATCAAGCTGAGAAGAAGAAGAAGAAGAAGAAGAGGAGAAGGGGTAGGAGGAAGAGGAGGAAAAGAAGAAGAAGAAGAAGAAGAATGGGTAGAGCAAGAAGAGAACGAGGAGGAGGAGGAGGAGGAGGATGGTTCATTGCTCTTTGCCACCTACCTGGAAAAGTCTTATAAAAAACAGCTACCCCGACTGGGGATCAAGCCGGAGAAGGAGGAGTCACTGCCCTTTTCCACCGACATCTCAGAGACCTAAGGCAGAAGGGCAGCAGCAGTAGCAGAAGCAGATGGAAGAGGATCCTCCCGTAATGGACGTCGCCGTCCTTGCAAACTTTTCGATGTCTGTTTGATTTGTAGTTTCATTAATTTCATTTGATTTCATTCATGGCCGGAAGCAGCAGACTTCGTGGGCTGCTGCGAGTCGAGGATTGAAATGTTCTTCCAGTTGGTCCTTTCTCTTCCTGTCGCGGATCATGAGAGAGAGAGAGAGAGAGAGAGAGAGAGAGAGAGAGAGAGAGAGAGAGAGAGAGAGAGAGATCCGGCAGATGAAGCTCAAATTAAAGGACGGTTATTCGCCTCATTTCTGTGGATCAGAGAGATTTATAATTTTAGACAGATTAAAAAGTAATACGTAGATAATGTAACGAGTTCTTTTTGTATAATAGTGAATTAAGTATTTGATTCAACCACTAAGTATGCTGCTCAGGTCTCGATGTGACCCAGTGGCTATTAGAGGTAAAATGTATCAACAACCTACCTTCCAGTAGACCCGAACTCACCATTATTACTGCACGTATGTTGGCTCTTGCAATGGATCCTTCACAACAGTCTACTCTCTCTCTCTCTCTCTCTCTCTCTCTCTCTCTCTCTCTCTCTCTCTCTCTCTCTTTACTGGCAAGTATTATTGTGGCTAGTGACCCTTTGGAAGTCAAACTTCACAACTAATCTCTCGTTTAGAGAGTTCAATTCCCCATAGAATTCTCTACCAATATCCAGTGCCTAGGAGGTGTATTGCCTCTCTCTCTCTCTCTCTCTCTCTCTCTCTCTCTCTCTCTCTCTCTCTCTCTCTCTCTCTCTCTCGTTGTTTAAATGCTATATGAATTTCAGACGTTGGCATGTATGCCCGTGGACTTGTACGTACAGTGATTTAACATTTAAAATGTGAAACTCTTGAAAAAGTCACATGAACGGTTCAACGAAAAGCTCAAAAGGATTGCGGTGTAGAAATGTCTAAATCTGA
>NC_087204.1:99554460-99556960 GCF_015104395.2 Macrobrachium nipponense
GGATGGTGTTTGTCTCCTCTAGGTAGTTGTATAGCCTTTCACTGATGATACCTGTTAGTAACTTCCACATTATTGGTAGGCAGGTGATAGGCCTGTAGTTACTGGCTATATTTCCCTTACTCTTGTCTTTTTGTACTAAGGATGTTCTTCCTGTGGTCATCCATTTGGGTGCATGGTGATTTGAGATACAATGCTGGAGTTGTTCTGCTATTATTATTATTATTATTATTATTATTGGGAGATTGATGACGCGCGCTACGTTGCGCTGGCACCCGGCGCTGCCCGGTACTACCCCGTCCTCACCCGGGACGGACTAACAGGTTTGCAGGAGGAAGGTGGATACGTTAAGTCTCCCTTACCTTCCTGGTCCTCTACCGACACCGCTCCCTCCCCCTACCTGGGGCGGACAAACAGGTTTGCAGGAGTGGGTTGGATGTGTGTCTTGTCTCCCTTACCTTCCCGATCCCCTTCCTACCCCGTCCCCACCCCGGAGCGGACAAACAGGTTTGCAGGAGGAGGGTTCTCATCACAATATCTGAATATAGTAGGTAACGTAAACGTAAATTCGTAATTCTCATCACAGTCTTGGCATAACGATAGTCTATTTTACGACTACATCATAAATTCAAGAGAGGCAAAGTTTAAAATGATAGTTCATGTCTACTTCTCTCTCTCTCTCTCTCTCTCTCTCTCTCTCTCTCTCTCTCTCTTCTCTCCTCTGACCTCCCAAGAAACGACCACCTCTCCTGAGGTAAAGTAACCGTGACGGCAGAAACTCAGATTTTCAGAGTTGACAGAATTCTGCGACCATAATCAACCGTTTGCATTTTGATCCATCCAGCTAGCTGGGTGGCCGTCGTTTCCCTCCTCCTCCTCCTCCTCCTCCTCCTCCCCCCTTTCCCTCAAGCTCCCATCTTTAAAACCTCCCAGACCACATACATTTTAAATGTGTGTTGGGTCATGTCTGCTGGCCTTCTTACGACCTTAAGAATATAAAGTGCAAAAAAGTGTAAAACGACTTCAAGGGGTTACGAGCATATTTCCTTTTTCTTTTATTTTTCGTTTATTTTTTTCTTTATTCTCTTCCTTAATCCTCTTTCCTTTCTCGTCTCTCGGTTTTATTCCTCTTGGAATTTTGGTGTTGCTTCTACTGAGTTTCTGAGATCTCTCTCTCTCTCTCTCTCTCGGAGGGCGTGGCGCCAAAAGGGTCTAGCATTCAGGATTCAGGAATCACAGAAAATCTTAAAAGGATGAACCTGCTACACCCTAGCCCTTTTTCCCGTACCCCTTTGGAGACTCGTATCCCATGTACAGCTGTGTGGACTGATGAGCGTTTGGCCTGTGTTTGTGTGTATGTATGTATGTATGTATGTAGTATGTATGGGGAGAGAGACAGACAGACAGAAAGTCTTCAAAACTAGACGTAAGGTTTGGAAAAAGACTAAAAGTAAAATTTGCAAAAGATTGCAATATTTACCTCTTTTGTTTTTTAGTTTGGTGTCAGTTACAGAGTGTGGCTGGACTCGCATTGCATATCTTCCTTTTTAAACCCTTATGTCATGATTCTTCGTCTGGTACAGATTCCACCAATGATTCCATTTTTTCGATTATTCTTTATTCCTTCTCCTTTTTCCATCCAAGGTCCTCGCATAATGGATTGACATCCTGGAGGTTTTCGTAAGAATTTCAAAGAACTTTTCCTCTTCAGCCATTGATCCCATGACGAGAATTTTAAAGATTTAGAAAGGGGTTTTGAAACGTGTGTAAAAGGGGAGGAAGGGGAATGGGGAGGATGGAGTTGAGACGTGTGTAAAAGGAAGGCCAATTAAACGTTTATCCTGCCCCTGCTTTGGCTTGGTGTAGGGGAATGGGACGTTTGCTTTCGAGGAAGCAGGGAAGCTGCTTTCAGAATATGCTTCCGTTGACTTTGTTTATGTGAGCTTTTTGCTTTTGTTTAGGTATCTGCTCTTTTGTATACGGTTGTCAATTCTATTTTGATTTCCATCGTACTTTTGTTCGCGCGAGTAATTGGTTTTAGGCTTTCGTTTGATTTTTTGCTTTTTGTTTTTTTAGGAGTTATTGCTTTCGATGTACTATAAAAGGAATTCAGTGCCTTTCTAGCTCTGTTGTGACATCCAAATTAATCTAATGACTTTTACGAATCACTGTTTAAAACACTTTCAGCAACTTTTGTCATATACATACATATACAAAACACAACACAAATACATATATGCATGCAGAAGCTAGGTACTATGTCGTATTTCTAAGTAAATGGGGACGCAATCCAAAATGATTTAAAATCCTTCTGGAGTTTTATAAAATATATATTTCTTGTACAGGAACTTACATAACTTTCGATTATCAGTTGTGGTCTTGTTAGTATCCCCACATATATGCATGTCTGTAAGTGTATGTTAATGATGTATTTGTTTATTTGTAGCGGATTCTTTGGTATCCGTAAATTAGCTAAATTAGCCTCCTTTAGATTTTGTTGTTT
>NC_087204.1:99561960-99571960 GCF_015104395.2 Macrobrachium nipponense
TAAATTTTTATTTTAACCCTTCAGACATTTTGAATTTTTATTTTAACCCTTTAGACAATTTTCTATTTTTATTTCAGCCCTTCAGACATTTTGAATTTTTATCTTAACACTTTAGACAATTTTTTTATTTCTATTTCAACCCTTCGGAGGTATAATGTTCTTGTACTTTACAAAGAAACATTGGTTCAAGACGTGTTATAAATATATGGGCAGTTTCTCTTTCTGTTTACCAAAAACATGAATTGCAGCATTTCCTCTTCGTGGGGTTTTGTTTTATATTTGCTTTTGGTGTTAATAAAATACTAATCAAGATAAAGTTCTTATACATTCCTGTAGCCATCATGGTATTTCGTAACCTACACGATCTCCGTCTTCCGTGGATATGAAAGTTAACTTATAAATAAAAGAATGAAAGAATCTATACGGAACAAATGAAAAACCTCTATGGCGACAGTATCCCCTTTAAACCAATTCATTCCGATGAAGCAATAATAAATAGGTTGGTAATTGGATAAACAACGAATTAATTGAACAAAAACAGGAGCAGGGGTAGATAATCCTTCCCACGAACATCTGTTTTAAGATGAAATTTGGTTCAAGTAAATAAATGATATTTCTTCTGTGCTGTTGGTTGACGACGATGTAAACAAGAAGGGAGATTCTGTTATAGTGTATTTTCTTTTAATTTTACTCATCTTTTTTTCACATTTATCTCTTATTATTTTATTAATTTAAGGGAATAAATGATTTTGAGGGAGTATGGTACAGAGTGATACAGAGACTGAGAAAGCACACTACCAATGCTACTACTCTTACTACTAATACTATTACTACTACTGTTACTGCTACTATAGTGATAGTAGAATTGACGTGTTGGACGGTATAAGTTGCCTGCACACCATAAGCAGTAAAATTGCTATGTTAGCGGGAAAAGTATTAGTACTTTTTTCACTCTGAATCACTCTGATATAAACAACAGTTTATTTTTTCAATTCAATAATAAAAAACGAAAGTAAGAAAAAATTATTATTAATATTATTATTATTTATTTTTTTTTTTTTTTTTGCTCTATCACAGTCCTCCAATTCGACTGGGTGGTATTTATAGTGTGGGGTTCCGGGTTGCATCTTGCCTCCTTAGGAGTCCATCACTTTTCTTACTATGTGTGCCGTTTCTAGGATCACACACTTCTGCATGAGTCCTGGAGCTACTTCAGCCTCTAGGTTTTCTAGATTCCTTTTCAAGGATCTTGGGATCGTGCCTAGTGCTCCTATTATTATTATTATTATTATTATTATTATTATTATTATTATTATTATATTATTATTATTATTATTATTATTATTGATGTTGTTGTTGTTGTTGTTGTGTTAATGAACATGACAGAATTAAGCGAGTTAATTTTATATCTTGGTTGGTTTTTTCTATTTTTCTTAAATTGAATAAAAACAATATATAAAATCAACTCGCTTAATTCAGCCATTCTCTTTAACAGTATTTGCCTAAAAGAGGGTCTTTTACTAAAATATTATTATTATTATTATTATTATTATTATTATTATTATTATTATTATTATTATTATTATTATTATTATTATTATTATGGTGTTTCATTTAAAAGAAGCAGCAGACGTTAATAAAAAAATGCAGATAGAGGAATTCAGTCATTAGAAGAAAATTAATTAGGAAAGTAATAGATAAACAGAATAAAATGTAAGTCAATTTTAAGAAGTAATTTGGATTGACAAGATCTGTTTCATGGTTTTTTTTTTTTTCTTTTTGTCCAAGAGCCAATGTTGGCACCATTCCTTCAAAAACTTTAGCAAAGTAATAAATAAATATAATACAATGTAAGTAAATTTCAAGCAATAATTTGGATTGACGAGATCAGTTTGATGCGTCTTTTTTTTCTTTTTTTTCTTTTACATGCAAGAGCCAATGTTGATATCATTCCTTCAAAAACAGTAGCAAAGTAATAAATAAACAGTATAAAATATAAGTAAATTTTATGCAATAATTTAGATTAACAAGATCTGTTTGATGTGTTTTTTTGTCAAGAGCCAATGTTGGCATCATTCCCTCGTTTAATCACATTCAAAGCCACATTTGCAAATGGTTTCACAGTATGCGCGATCATTAATCACCCGGAAGAGTTAGAGAATGAGTGTAGGAACCCCCAAAATAAAGGTTGGACCCATTTTTTCGTCTTCAAAAGTTCCGGTGACCTCAGGAGTTCTCTCTCTCTCTCTCTCTCTCTCTCTCTCTCATTTCCAGTAGGAGGAAAACTATATTACGTAAATTGAGAAATTAAAACGGAGATAGTTTTTATACAGCTGAAAGAAATATTATTTCCATAAAATCTCCGCAAAAACCTATTTTATTACGAGCTTTTTGGCGTGCGCTACGGGCGCTGGAACTCGGTGCTGCTGTCTCCCCCATATCCTCCCGATCCCCTACCTACCCCGTTCTACCCGAGGCGGACAACAGGTTTGCAGGAGGAGCGTGAGTTCCGTACCACAAACAGGTTTGCAGGAGGAGGGTTTGTGTCTCCCCTACATACCCAGCCACCATCCGGGACGGACAGACTAGGGGGTGGGTGGCTGTGTCATGTTTCCCAGATATACTGTCACCCGGTGGATGGGGACTGACAAGATTAGATCCACTCGGATTTTGGATTTTACTATTAATAGAAAATCACTGAAAAAAAGTTAATATCAAATACTCATTATTCCTGAGACACTCGTCCTTGGGTTGTCAAAGCACGTGAATTGAGTGCTATTTATAAATCTAAATCTAGAGGATAAAGACGCTTATTTCTGATTGACTTCTTCTGTATATTCAAGTTTAGCCATTTAACATTTATACCTCGTCATTTTATTACGTCATTTGATTTAATGTAGGCACTACCATTATTTCTGTTCATGTGCCAGCTCTGATATTTTTTTATGAACCAAGTTACAGTCAATTCTTAATCCTCTGTAATACTGTTTACTTGATATGACTCTCATAATCTTTTTATTTCGATGACATTAATGCGTACCTGCATCATAATTAGCACGAGGGATATAGCCAGCGTATTTGCCAGACTAATAAATGAATAAATTTTACGATTGGCACTTTTATTTTCCTCTCTCTCTTGGTTTTATTTTGACAGGAATATGATCCGGGAATAAATGGAAAAATGTTTATAATTGACGTTAGGTAAGCTAAGCTAATCTCCTAATCTCTCCGAATGAGATTGATATCTCTATAACTATTTGTTCATCGCGTGATTTTCTCTCTCTCTCTCTCTCTCTCTCTTTAAAGGAGATTGCTCATTAGTTTTGGAACTATACTCATTCGCCCTCATTACGCTTTTGCTCCAGTTTTTATGCAATCTCTCTCTCTCTCTCTCTCTCTCTCTCTCTCTCTCTCTCTCTCTCTCTCACCGCATTCTATTTTTATATTGTTATGAGTCAAGGATATTTTTAAGATATCTATTGGGCTAAGACAGTTATATAGAAGACTCAAAGCATTAATATTTATAGTAAGTCGTTGCAATCGCTTGTTCTTTAGCATTTTAAAGAAATTTTTCTTTTGGAGAGATAAGGTCACTGTTCAAATGAAAAATAATTTGTTCACTCGGACTTCATTATATATATATATATATATATATATATATATATATATATATATATATATATATATATATATATATATATATATGTGTGTGTGTGTGTGTGTGTGTATGTATAAATAAATAGTTAAATTCATAAATGTTTTGGTTCTAATATTCCTATTCCCTTTCATTCCAATTTGACCTTTTACGCAGACAAAATTATTTTATTTTTTATTCTTTACAACAAGACAGATTTCATAATCATTTGTACCGTTGAACAGTGAAGTTTTTTTTTTATTCCAAGGTATAATTTTGTGTCCTTTTTGCTTATATATATATACACACACACACACATGTATATATATATATATATATATATATATATATATATATATATATATATATATATATATATCTATATATTATTGGATATAAAAGGACCCAGATCATCTAACTACTCTGGAGTCATTACTTATCAAAAGGCTAGTACCCTCTTTGAACACTCACACGACGGCTTCCCCTCTGTATTTGGCATAACTGACTTTTTGTTTGGGACGTCAGGTTTTGCTATTCCTTCTTCGTCTTTTTGCCTTGGATGGTTGGTGTCTTAGTTCTCTCTCTCTTCCTTACAGTGTTTTAACGATTTTTTTTTAAATTTTAACTTCTGCTTTTCTTTTTAAACCATAATTTTTAATTACCTTGTAATTTTGTGAATTCCTTTTTATAATGTATTTACTTTTATTGTTCACAGACTGATGATGCACCGAGAATTGTGTGCGAAACGTTTTTAATAAACTATGGCATTCTACTAATGTATCATGGTACCCCCTGAAGTATTATATATATGTATATATGTGTATATTTTTTCTTTAATTTTTTTACTGCGATTTCGTTGTTTTTCCAACCATGCCCTAAGTTCGAATCCCACTGGGGACAAAGCATTTGTCATGCACATAATTCCCGTTGGGTGTAAGTTATCCTCGAGGTATAGTGAATTGAATATTAAAAGGAATTACATATATATATCTATATATTATATATATATATATATATATATATATATATATATATATATATGTGTAGAAATGAGGTTGAATGAGATATTGTGTGTTTTTTCGTACGAATCACGTTTCTCTTTCTGAAACGAATAATATGAGTTTCATAAAGTTCTGATTTATTTAAAACCGCTTAATAGCTCTCTTACCTATTCACCCTTATTCCAGTTTCCTTCTTTTTACTCCAAAACATTTTTATCCTTATTGAACGTAAGTTAGAATTAAAACTCCCCTTTTCAACTAATAGTTTTTTTTCTGTGAGCGCGATTTCTTTTCCCCATTCATGCCATATTTTTCGAAATGAATTTCAAACATATTTCGGTCAGGTGGGTAATATTATTTTCTCTACTTTAAACTTAAAAAATAAGCTTTTGGGGAAACAGGGATACGGTGTTTGATGCGTTAGAAGTGAAGTCGCTTTAGGCATATATAAAACAAAATTAAAATAAATTCTTAATAAATAAAAATCACACAAGACACCCTTAGGTATTCTTTCATACTGAAAGGGTAAAGTACTTATAAACGTGATATTTTGTCATGAGATTTAAGAAAATAGACAGCTCAATTCTCGTTGGAGTATATACGTATATATACTCGTGTGTGTGTGTGTATATATATATATATATATATATATTATATATATATGCATACAAAGATTGTATATGTATACGTATATATAATATATATATATATATATATATATAAATATATATAATATAATATATTATATATTATATATTTATATATATATATATTATAAATTATATATAATATAATATATATACATATATATATATATATTATATATATATATATGTGTGTGTGTGTGTGTGTGTGTGTGTGTGTGTGTATACATCTTGCTTTTTCGTTTCTTATTTCGAAGTGTCTATTAATCCATCGATCGACCCCAGTTTAAGAGGAGCATTACTAAAAAAATGTTTTAAAGGTGTGTTGGTAGATCTGGTCCTGCGGGTGTTTAGAGCTTTTATTTAAGTTTGTGGTCTTTGGAGAGTTTAGGAAGGTTTCAGTTTTACGCATGGGTGGTTTCCTTTGTTTCGTAGTTATGTGTACGAGTGTGTGTGTTAGGAAAGGAGAACAGTGTCTGGTTGAAGTCCGAGGCGAGAGTGGATGCTTGAGGGAATATTTTTACTTAAGCAGAAAAAATTTATGTCAAGATAACCCACTGGGATTCTGGTAACATAGAAGGAAGTTGAATTATTCTAAAATGTTTAAGGAGGCCAAGAAAATATGGAATGAGTTTGAATAAATGTGGTTTCTCTGCAATGTTCGTTCAAGTGGGAGATTTTCCAAATAGCCAATGTTTTTATATGGGTTCTCCACAATATTCGTTTAATTGTAATAATTGGTTATGGCCAGGTTTTGTAATGCATACCGTGACTAAGATACACTTGACTTAACTTTTTCTGATATAGGTTTAACCTTTCAACTTTGTCTATAAACGTATTAGTGTCATGAATAGCAGCAAAAAGTTATAGAAAAAAAATCAGTCATTTAAAACTCATGTAGTAGACTATCGACTTGACTTTTCATGTCATAAAGCAAAGGTCGCTTGAGAGGCACACAGAAATACATAATCAGGCAATCCTTTTGGTATCCTTCTAAGTGAAACAAATTAATAAATAAATAAAAATCTTGGCTATTTACATTTTCCCGTCTCCAGTTCAATTTTACCGTCATTCCGGGCAGCGTGGAAAAGACGGCGCCCTTAATTTGAAGTGAAATTTCTCGTTACTAATTGAAGCGAACAGCTAAAGTTTCGCATAACTCCCCAGACAACTTTTATTATTTTTTTACTTCGATTCTTCAACGATAATTTCTCGAAAAGAAAAAAAAGTTTCGATGTGCGAACGGGATTAAGAGTCGACGGTGCGGAAATAGGTGTAAAGGTGTTTTGTGTCGATGATGATGTCGTATAGCAACGTTCTTTTATTTTATTTATTTATTCTTTATTATTATTTTTTTCCTAAATTCATTTGTATTACAATACCTTTCGTTTTTGATAGCGTATGCGTAAGGGTGCGTCCAAACTGCATCTAAATATGTTGTCATTAACATGTCGGAAACTTACTGGAAACATATCACAAACATGTTGCTGATTTGTTTTCAACCTGAAATATGTCATTAACATGTTGGAAACTTATCACAAACATTGTTAACTTGTTTTCAACCTGAAATATGTCATTAACATGTTGGAAACATTGGAAATATGTCACAAACATGTTGCTGATTAGCTTTCAACCTGAAATATGTCATTAACATGTTGGAAACTTATTGGAAATATGTCACAAACATGTTGTTGACTCGTTTTCAACATAATATATGTCATTAACATGTTGGAAGCTTAATGGAAATATATCTCAAACATGTTTTTGACTTGTTTTCAACCTGAAATATGTCATTAACATGTTGGAAACTTATTGGAAATATGTCACAAACATGTTGTTGACTCGTTTTCAACATAATATATGTCATTAACATGTTGGAAGCTTAATGGAAATATATCTCAGACATGTTTTTCACTTGTTTTCAACCTGAAATATGTCATTAACATGTTAGAAACTTATAATTCATATCATTAACATTGTCCTAAAATATGTCATTAACATGTTGGAAACTTATCACATACATAACAGATGTTGTTGACTTGTTGTCAACCTGAAATGTCATTAACATATCGGAAACATATTGGAAATGTATCGCAAACATGTTGCTGATTGGTTTTCAACCTGAAATATGTCATTAACATGTCAGAAACTTATCATATACCTATCATAAAAATGTGTCCTAAAATATGTCATTAACATGTTGGAAACTTATCTCATACATATCACAAATGTTGTTGACTTGTTATCAACCTGAAATATGTCATTAACATGTCGGAAACTTATTGTAAATATGTGAAACATGTTGTTAACTTGTTGTCAACCTGAAATATGTCATTAACATGTCGGGAACATTTTGCAAACATATCACAAACATGATGTTGATTTGTTTTCAACCTGAAATATGTCATGAAGATATTGTAAACTTATCACAAACATGTTGTTGACTAGTTTTCAACCTGAAATATGTCATTAACATGTTGTAAATTTATTGCAAACATGCTGTGACTTGTTTTTAACCACAAATATGTCATTAAGATATTGTAAGCTTATCACAAACATGTTGTTGACTTGTTTTCAACCTGAAATATGTCGTCATTAACATGTAAACTTATTGCAAACATGTTGTTGACTTGTTGTCAACCAGGGTGTGACATGTATGCAATAAGTTTCTAATGTTTGTTGGAAAGTGGTGGAACGAGAATTTGGCAAACGTTGGATAATCGTATGAAGCTCTGATTAAGACCACCAAGATGTCGTTGGCCTCCATTTAAGTTTTATAACAGCTTTTTACTGTAGTCAGCGTAAAAATGAGATTGGCATTTTAAATCCAACGGAAAATAGAATACCCTGAATTGAATGAGACATTATGTTGATTTATATTTGATTATCACCAACAAATGATTTAATACAACAGTAAATGTATTTAATAATGTTTCTTTCAGAGGGCAGATCGTTTTCATCCATTACCTATTTATTATTTTTTCTTTTATTTTCACTTATTTTTTAAAGTTGTTCACAACAGGATTGAAGTTCGTTGTCATTTCGAGACTGCCTTCATTACCCTACTAGCCAGAGAAAGTTTTTTTTTTTTATGGAAAGTTTCTTTCAGAAAAGGGACCAACTTTCTACCAATTCCCGCAGGCGTTTTGTGTGTGTGTGTGTGTGTGTGTGTGTGTGTTTTAGAAGAGGTCTTACTGCAAGAGTTACAAAGACTAAGTTCAGTAATTAGGTTAAAAGTAGACTTTTGATTGTTAGATAACCGACAGCAACTGTGAAATGATATTTCTAGAAGAGTTTTATGGTATTATGGCGTAATTGTTGTCCAAAAAGTTACTCTCTCTCTCTCTCTCTCTCTCTCTCTCTCTCTCTCTCTCTCTCTCTCTCTCATCAAAATCTGTTTGTACGTTCTCGAGATATTTCGTCCTCACAGACGGACACATACACAGATGTGGAATAAGAAAAAAAACTCTTTCCAACTTTGTTATTAGAAGTAATTACAGATGGTGCGTTGCTTGCCTGAATTAGCATTGAGGAAATCTAACAAACAAACAAACAAAGTGTATGTTTATAAATACAGTAGTACAAAAATTTATTTACAGCGACTGCAAAGTACAAAGATACCAAAAAAAAGTACAGAAAAGTATGCTTTACTTTACTGGAAAGTAAGCATTTGTTTTATATTATTAGTTCAGTATAAACGTTTTAACGTGTCCTTTGCACAGAGAAAAGTGCAGCATTGGACTGGCCTTGTATAGGGGTGGAGCACTGTAGGCATGACTTAAAGTTCTCCGCAGCGTCCCTTCGGTCCGAAGCTGCGACCCCTTTCATTCCTTTTACAGTACCCAAAGCGCTTGACATTTGGCTTAATGACATTGCAGTATTCAGCCCAAAGCCCGCTTCCATTTGCTTAAATTGACATTCGCCAGTATTCCAGCCGCCTGCTGACTCATTGGCTTTAATTGACATTTCCAGTCCCCAGCTCAAAGCGCTTGACTTTTGGCTTAAATTGACATTGCAGTATTCCAGCCCAAAGCGCTTGACATTTGGCTTAAATTGACATTGCAGTATTCCAGCCCAAAGTGCTTGACATTTGGCTTTAATTGACATTCCAGTTTTCCAGCCCAAAGCGCTTGACATTTGGCTTAAATTGACATTCTAGTATTCCAGCCCAAAGCGCTTGACATTTGGCTTTAATTGACATTCCAGTATTCCAGCCCAAAGCGCTTGACATTTGGCCTAAATTGCCATTCTAGTATTCCAGTCCAATCCAGTACAGAACAGGGAAACAGACCAAACAAGTAACCATCCCATAAGTAAGCACATACAGCAGTGGTAAGCGAAATGGAGCAACGTTACTCCACCACCGTTGCTACCATACAAATGAGAGACACCCCGTAATCCATTTTAAGAACCAGAACCACCAGGAAGTGTGGGTGTGTTGACGTATGCACCGGAGGTAAGCCGGGATTAAACCTAAAACTGGTGGCATATATTCAATTAAACTTCTGACCTGCATAATTCTATTGGATTTTGAATTCGGTGGTGTCTCCGGATGGCATTATAGTATCTCATGGCCGTGAAATCCCTTGACACACCTTTCTGTCTCGACATTTTTCTGTTACGTATCTGTTGTTAGTTTTGTAACGAGATTTCCTTTTTTTTATGTGCATTTATTTATTACGTATCTGTTCTTATCATTTTTTGTAACCAATATTTTTGGT
>NC_087204.1:99574460-99596960 GCF_015104395.2 Macrobrachium nipponense
GTCGCTCCGGCGTGAGGTTGAAGCTCCGGAAACTGTGTGGCTCTCTCTCTCTCTCTCTCTCTCTCTCTCTCTCTCTCTCTCTCTCTCTCTGGTTTTCAACTCGTCAGGTCTGGGTTGTAAATAGTGATTGCATGTTAAGAGATCAGGTTTGAATGGCTTTTGTACGCGTTGATTTATTTGTCTCTCGTAAGTTATTCTTTACTTTGTCGCTTTATTTATTTAGTTATTTATTTATATATTTTTTGTACTACGCTTCTTTCTCAGTTAGGAACCTTGGACCAACAGCATTCTGCTCTTCCAACTACGATTGCTGCTTGGCTTTGAATAATAATGATAAAGATAATAATCTCTTTTTTGTCAACACTCTCAAACTTAACTTGATTACTCTTTGCTTGAATTAATATGTTTAGACGTAATACCATTAAATTGATGTGCATAGTTGTACTACTTCCATGGAAGAAAGCAGAACTCTTATGAAAGCAGCAGAAACCTCTGTGAAAGTGAAGAAGTTATTAGTATACCCATCTATCAATTCTGAGAAAGGTGTCTTCCTCAGATGATAATAATTTCTTCCATGTTCTGCTATCTTTTTAATAAACAGATAAATAGATAGAGGGAGGATGTTTTCAATAATTTACTAAATCAAGGCACATCAGCGACCTCGAGTTTGATCCTCTGGAATTGAAATTATAGAAATTATTGACCGATTTCCTCATATTTTCAGAGGACCATTATCTGCGCAGTGGAGACCTATTTATCCGGTATTGGAGCGACAGCTAATCCTAATTATTTTAACTGTAGTCGGACCAGAAGTAAAGCTATTAATGTGTAGATAACAGGAAGAGAAAATAAAGACCAAACGAAGGCAACACTAGTTTATTAGCGTGGGACATGGTAATTCCTTATGAAGGCCCAACCGTTAACAAGCGAAACTAATGACGCAGCAAGAATTAAAAACCACTCAAATGGCAACACTCTTCGTAAGTAGTACCAATACTGGTTTCCATGGTAACCGAGGTCGTTGTTGCATCAAAATAAAATAAGCAAATGAGAACCGAAGGTGATTTTTAACGGCCCGGAAACCATAGGAAATTAGCATTTTTTTTTTTTTTTTTTTACCGTATAAAGTCATTGTGTCAATACGATTGACATTCGCAGCGAACACAGCCACAGAGTTAGTGCCCGGTTTTTTCTTGTTCACGTGTTATAATAAAAGAGGTTATGGAAGTGACAGAGGCCATACGATAATCGTACTACAAAAATTGCTGATGGTGGTGCGTATGCTCTTCCGCTTGAACGAAATTTGAGTCACTGCAAATTATTTATTTATTGTTGCTTTTATGTCTTGAGTTTATTTTCAAAACGCTCCATCTGGTGCACTGGAAGCTCTCTTGAAGTTCTATCTTACCGATATAGTGTTTCTTCTTCCTCTTCTTCTTCTTCTTCTTCTTCTTCTTCTTCTTCTTCTTCTTCTTCAGTATTCAAGAATTTTAATTTTGTTTGCAGAACACTTCAGTACGTTCACACACACACACACACACATACATACATACATACATACATGTATATATATATATATATATATATATATATATATATATATATATCATATATATATATCATATATATATTATATATATATATATATATATATATATCATATATATCATATATCATATATATATATATATATATATATATATATATATATATAAATTATACTCTGGATTCATACAAAACTAACAGTACCTCATTGAAAAACGATGGTTCCTAATTAGGATTTTATTCACAAAAGTTACAGGCTTTCAAGGACTAACTGTCACCATCGTCTGGTAGCCGTAGAATATGTATAGGTAAAGGTATATAATTATTTATCTATATATATATATATATATATATATATATATATATATATATATATATTGCTATGTATCGGGCCTCGTATAAACCAAATACGTAAACGGGAAATATTAGATGACAAAAGTAGAAAAAGTTTCATCTAACTTACCTTAAAAAAAGGTGAGTTTTGTTATGGTTACTTTCAGGTTGTCAGGAAACTCAGCTAATTAATTTACATACATTTATTTACAAGAGGCCGTTGAATGGCCTGGGAAAAGTAAATGCAACTTGTCCGCACGTGGGACCAAATCTGTCTCTCTCAATAGGGAAAAACTGGCCATAAACGGGTTTGTAAAAATGCTTGTTTCCACCAGGGGTGATCTTGGTTAAAGTAAGGAAGCCCTTGGGTGCGAGACAGGACACGGACTCAGCGAATCTGGAAAATGGGTTCCAGATTAACACAGTGTAAAATAAAGACTTCTTGCCCAAATTTACAATTACTCACTTTATTTAACACACTGGGGAGGAACTCTTAGTGTTAAATGAAATATTCAATGAATATTCAAACTTGAGACAGGTCACAGGGGCAGCACTTGGCCCGATGGGGACAAAAGGAAATTCAATCGAGAAGTGATAAAAGAGGAGTTTTAAAAATGGAAATTAGCAAGAGTCGTCTTGGAGAAACAGGGCTGGTTGGATTTGCACTTTCTAGACGTACCTTTTAATCCTGGAGGCTTGAACATGTGTCTGATATGTGACGGGGTCCGGCCTCCGGCGCCAACCAGCGTGGGGCTACACAAAAGGCTGACTTCTGTGGGTCAGTCAGAGGAGAGGACTCATCTGTCCTCTTGGAGATTCTGGCCTGAACTGGGGAGATGAGGTTGTTTTTCGAAATGGACTGAGCTGCGCCCATTGCCTCCGGCAGTCTCTGAAAGATGCAAAAACACTCAGCAAATTTGGAAAGGAAAAGAGGTCTTATGTTAGGGATCCCTAAAGCCCATATCGAGGCCTAGCTTACCATAGGCTTGTCTTACCCTAAGACTCAGCCTAACCGGAAATTCCTTTTCCCTCATCCTACCTCGTGTTTCTTTCCCAAAATCAGCTGATTTAGGAGAAAATATGGCTGCTCTTTTAGACTAATTGAAATCAAGAAATTCTGGGTAGACGAGAGGGGCAATAAACGTAATAATATATATATATATATATATATATATATATATATATGTATGTATATATATATATATATATATATATATATATATATATATATATATATATATATATATATATATATATATATAGTAGTAATACTAAATCATGATTGGTATTTTTAACTACTTGGCCGTGCTTTATTTATTTTTCCTTTTTACCTCTTATTTGGAAAACGCTGATGATGCTTTGATTCTGTTGGCGTAACCTCCAGTATCATCATCCAGTTGAGGTAGCTGAACGACCTCCCCCCCAAAAAAAGAACCCCTTCCCCTTGGCTTTGGGTTCAGGTAGTTTTAGGATTTAGCACTCTCCCCTTGTCTGTCTGTGTCACTGATTGATGGCCCGCGAGAGAAATTCGGAGGTCATGAACTTTTTGAGGTTTGTTGTGCGTTCTTGACTTGATGGCGATTGCTTGGGGCTGCAGGGAGATTGAATGAATGAAACGTCTCTATCGGGAAGGTTGAAATTGATGGATGCTATTAGATCTAGGGCAGGCTTTGGTTGCAAGGATTTTAGGTACAGGGTAACCAGTGTTTTTGTGATGGATTCTTCGTCCTGATGTAGAGAAGGATTTAAAGATGTTTCTGCCGTTGACCTCTGCTTTAGAAGAAGATAAGAAAACGACCCAAGAAGAGGAAAAAGAAAAGTGCTGCAGAAAAAGATAGGACGCCGACCGTAGAAGAGGAAAAGAAAAGTGCTCCAGAAAAAGATAAGAAACTGGTTCTAGGAGAGGGAAAAGTGCTCTAGAAGAAGACAAGAAGCGGACTGTAGAAGAGGGAAAAGAAAAGTGTTCTAGAAGACAAGAAACTGGCTCTAGGAGAGGAAAAGGAAAGTGCTCTAGAGGAAGAAAAGTTCAAGAAAGTAGAGGCGACAAACAGACGCTTTATATAGTGACATGATAGAAATAGCTGAAGGTATTTTGATTATGGGATGGCTTGCAAATGTGGAATTGTATCTCTATGTACTGGATGCAGGAGAGGGACGGCTGAAAGTACAGCATAGGAGTATTGGCGTCGAATTATTATGATTATAAATTTCCCATCGGGAATTACAGATTGTCACATTTAATATTATAATTAGTGTATAATGTTCCAATTATATCGCCGAATACATTTCAAGTTTGTAACTAGCGTGTCGGTGGTTACTGGGCTCGTTAAGTGTTTATTAGGCAGCCAGGTTCTTGAGACGTCTTCGACACTGGAACTGAGTGGTCGGGGTCATTTTCTGGCCAAGGCTACGTGATTTTGGGTGCTCCCATGCTTCGTGAACTTGGAAAAACTCCGTTACCTGTGTGGTTCGGTTGTTGTTACCTGTGTGGTATTGTTACCTGTGTGGTATTGTTACCTGTGTGGTATTGTTACCTGTGTGGTATTTTCTTAATATATCTCTCAACGTAAGAGGACCCGACACTACGAATGGACTGATTATGCGAGTGCTGTATTTTGTTCCAGTAAGTGTTACTTGTAGTTATACTTCAGATTATTTGGTAATGGTAATATATTTTATGACATGCGAAGATCGTGTTATGTATTGGTTAAATCACATTGCATTTGAATGTTGTATTTGCTGTAGTTACTGAACTACCGTTACAGTTCACGATTCAAATAGGGTTAGGACAACTGTAATACAGTTTGGTTGGTAAACGTAAGTTGGGTTTTGTAATTGTAATTCAGGCTTTGTAAATGTAACTGGGATGGATAGTAAAATTCAACAGTTAATATGAAATGTACAATTTATAGGTGACCATTTTGGGTGCAGTATACCACAGTTCGAGCTTCTGGGTGCAAGTTGTCTACGATTCCTGTGGGTCCGTGGCACCACTTTTGCAACCTGCAGCGGATCACAGCTCACAACTCTTGTGGATGGGCCAAGACGGGCTCGTCATTCAGCCCCTACTATTTGCCAGTTTTGCTTAGATGTAGCATGAAAGCCGTTTGTCATTTGCATACCCTCTTTTGTGTTAAATTGATCTTATTTACTATAATGTTAAATAAATTGTTATGATTTTACTTGTGTTATCACTTGCTAACAAAGGTCATCCTCTCTAAGTAGTAGGTTGGTTGATTAAAGAACCCAACACAGTTCAGTGCAACTGTGACACAGATGGAGGCGAGGGATAGGTCAGTAAAAAGTAAAAAACTGCACGAAGTCCAGATGGCGTGAACCGGTAATCAGAAAGGGAAGATAAGGAAGATCCTATTCGGTGGATAAAAGTAGAATTCTTCTTGAAGATAATCACTAAGTATCTATAGTTAACCAGCTCTGAGAAGAGGAACAATGACTGACTTACAGACAAGGAAGCCTAATACGTCGGAACACATTAAGACGGAAGAGATTTGTCAAGGCAGCCGCCCTCTAAATGGGCATAATAAAGGACGAAGTTAGAAAGTCCCCCCCCCCACCCCCCAACGCTGATTAACAGCTCTCTCTCTCTCTAATGACTCCTTGTCAGTCACAATTTGGGAGAGAGGCACCGGTAATAGGAATAACATTCTCAATTACTCTTGTTTTCCCTTTGTCCTTTTCTGGGTTCTGCCCTTTTTTGTGAGAAAATCTCAGGATATTTTTTTTTATTAATTAATTATTTTTTTTTAAGTTTTGCTATTTTTTCTGAGATTTCTTCTATGACTTTTGCTTTTTCCTTTCGTTTTTTGTTTCTTCGATTCCTTTCCTGACAATTTTTTTATTTTTTATTTTTTTATTATTTTGTATTGGATTTTTATTTATTTTATTTTATTTTATTTTATTTTGAGGTACCTTCCACGACCCTTTTTTTCTCAAGTTTTTTTTTAGGTTTACCTTTTTTGTTTTTGATGGTCCTTCCATTACCTTTTTTTTTTATTTTTTTTTATTTTTTTTGGTTAGCCCCTTTTTTCTGTTTCTGAGGATCCTCCCATGACCTTTTTTCAGTTTTTAAGTTTTTTTAACCTTTTTATTCTGTCTGAGGTTGCTTCCACGACCTTTTTTTTTTATCTATTTATTTAATTTTCTTTGGTAAGCAAGCGGCCATTGAAGCCTACTGCCACAAAATCCAAGCCGAAACCCTCTACTATTTTTTCGCCCATCCCCGAAAACTCCCGCTAAAACGAACGTGCATTTTTCATAGCGCTTAAATGCTCAACCGCTGATGAAAATTGCGTGATGCATAAAATCTCTCCTTGTTTACATCGACCTCGTTCACAAACAATCGCGGTTTTGGGGAATTTTTCGGTGTATGGTATACTTTTTTTCCCCGGCATTCAAATTAGGAAGGATTATCTAGTATTCTTTATAAATAGAATTTCTTTCGATCCGACAGTGAAACTGTGGATGCTCTTTTTTTTCAGCCGCGGGAAAAAAATTTTCCACTGTTATATTTTTGCGCGACGAAAGTAGGACATACGTTAGGTGTAGTGGGTGCTAATGATTTTTTTTTTCTTTTAGAAATTCATTCAATCTTTTCTTTGAAATTTATTTAATTTTCTGTTAGGAATTTATTTTTTTTAGAAATTTATTTGATTTTTTTAGACATTTTTTAACGATTGATCGAAAACACTTAAATCTCTCTCTCTCTCTCTCTCTCTCTCTCTCTCTCTCTCTCTCTCTCTCTCTCTCTCTCTCTCTCTCTCTCTCTCTCTCTAGTGTATTTGAATAGTGACGAATCATTCCCTCTTTTCGTCATCAAAATATTTTTGCTTCAAAATGAAAACGTTAGGATATGTCAGTGTTCATGGATTTTGAAGGCGGATGAAAAAGGCAGACGAACAAATTTTTTTTTTTTTTTTTTTTTTTTAATGCCAAAATGTTCGTCGTAGCTTCTCATATTCTCGTCCACTCCAGTGTTTTTTTTTCTCTTGATTATGGGATCAATTCGTTGCCTTAACGGAACAATATTATACTCTGAAATTTTAACATAAGTCTGTTGGATGCTCAGAAGATAATATCTTTCCTAACGCTATGTATTAATTATATGGTAAGATATTTCAAACAAAACATGGCACTATATAATTGATATAGCGTTAAAAAAAAAAAAAAAAAAAACTCATAACCTTACGAAAGGTTTGACCTTGTTTTTGTTCTTAGGGTAAATTTTCTTCGGCTATGTCCTCGCCTCAGCACGGGCTCTTGCTCGAAAGTCACTTGTTGACCTTGGAGGCATCCCAATTTTCAAGTCTCGGCTTATGAACGACTTGGATGGTCAAGCGAAGACTTCAATAGGGACCAAAGAGGTTATGGTTTCTAACTTTTATAACAAAGTAGGTTTGCCTAATTGATCAGATTATGGGATGGAGCCTATTTATGTATGTATATATATATATATTATTTATTTATTTATTTTTTAACGGTAAATTTCGGCAGTGGATATTCAGAGAACTGATCGTGATTGGTGGAAGCCTGTGCTGCTCACCACCCAATAGAGGTTACAGTTCAGATACATCGACCAATCAGAAGTAAGATTCAACGATATCGGATTCTGATATTTGCCGGCACATAAAATAAAAACAATTATATTACTGATGATTTACTGGGCCTAGGTTTTTTAGTATTTAGTCGTCTCTTAAGTGAACGTAAGGATGGCGATTTGGTCAAAATGTTATTAAAAAAAACCGTAATTTCACTGAAGATGCTAATATTCAATAAGTAACCTTTGCTTGAGAGAAATGTAATAGCCTTATTTTCATTATTAGGTGTATTAATGGAATGACTAGACTTTTTTGTTATTGATACACTTCAATAAAGATTATTTTTATATCAAGTGTTTCTGAATAGTATACAAGGGCATCAAGAAATCAGGTCTGATAAGGAATCTTTAAGTAAAATAAAAGTAATTTTTTTCTTCTAGAAATCAGGACTTGAGAAAAGTTAAACAATAAGTACCTGTTCAAAAAGGTCATTGACCCACGTCCCATGTCTTTGGACTGTTAGTATTACTATCAGTTTTTTTTTTTTTTTTTTTTTTTTAACCTATATTTATGATTCCAAATGTCCCCTTTTCCTACTCCCTGTAGGGCGGCGGGAGTGAGGTTAGGGGTAGTGCCATCAATTCACCTCACGTGGTGCACTGTAGGCATTACTCAAGGTTCTTTGCAATCGCAGCGTCCCATCGGCCCCCCGGCTGCAACCCCTTTCATTCCTTTTACCGTACCTCCATTCATATTATCTTTCTTCCATCTTACTTTCCACCCTTTTCCAACAAATGTTTATTAGTGCAACTACGATGTTTTCCTCCTGTTATACATTTATAAACCTATTAACTTTCAATTTCCCTTTCATCGCTGAATGACCTCATAGGTCCCAGCGCTTGGCCTTTATGGCCTAGATTCTATATAGCATTCCCATATCCCATTCGAAACCAATTCGGAAAAGCCGGCAACAGGAAGTAACATCTGTATCAGGGGTCACTCCCGGGCAGGTGATCTACCTATACCTCCAGACAGGAACAGGTGAAGTGATGTCTGCGCAGACAAACGTAACCTCTCTCACTCAAGAGCGAGGTCAGATCAAGTCACGATTCTGCCGCATTCTGACACTTGGAGGTCTTCGAGCTTCGATTTCTTCTAAGTACATTTTCTGGCGTATGAACCGTTTCCTACTTCCACGTCGATTATTACCATTTTTGGAGCGCACGTGAGAGTGAGATGATGATGGTTTCAATGTTCTGTGCACACATACTCTCTCTCTTCTCTCTCTCTCTCTCTCTCTCTCTCTCTCTCTCTCTCAAATGTGTGAAGAGACCATGAATTGGATTTCTAGAAAGGGAGGTTAGACTAAAGTACGGAAATGTAGAGTAAAAGTTTAAGTACAATTAATGACGATATCCATACTCTTCAGATAAGTACAAGGCTTCCCCCTCCCCCTCCCCCTCCACCTCCCACTCCCAACCCAGAAGCCCCTACCCCCAACCATACACATGCACACACACATACACAGCAAGTTACTGATCTATAACAAGAACAGTTAATTTATCTTTTAAATTGAGTTATGCACATTATGTCGGGAAACATTAACCACATACAGACATATATACATAAGTTTATATATATATATATATACTATATATATATATATATATATATATATATATATATATATATATATATATATATACATATATACATACATATATACATACATACATATGTGTGTGTATGCCGGGTAAAAATGTTCTGTACAACAGAATTCCATCTAATAAAAGGAGCCCATAAAAACGTCAAAATGTGGAGAGTAAGTACTATATGTCAGAGACTGCTGTCTCTCTCTTCAGCAGTCTCTAAAATATAGTACTTAATTTCTATATTTTGGCGTTTTTCTTTTTATGGGCTCCTTTTTATTAGATACACACACACACACACACACACACACACACATATATATATATATATATATATATATATATATATATATATATTATATATATATATAATGTGTGTGTGTATCTAATAAAAAGGAGCCCATAAAAACGCCAAAATATAGAAATTAAGTACTATATTTTAGAGACTACTGAAGGGAGAGACAGCCGTCTCTGAAATATAGGACTTACTCTCCACACTTTGTCCATTTTTATGAGCTCCTTTTATTAGATGGAATTCCTGTTGTAACGGAACATTTTTACCAGTCATACACAAATATGTATGTAAGTATATGTATGTTATATATACAATATATATATTATATATATATTATATATATATATATATATGTATATATATATATATATATTATATATACAAAAAACTTATGTATATATGTGTGTATGTGGTTAATGTTTCACGAAATACATGTATCTGTTCTTGCTATAGATCGGTAAGTTGCCATGTATGAGTATGTGTGTGTATGGGTGGTGGGGGGAGGGGGAAGCCTTGTACTTATCTGAGGAGTATGGCTTTCGTCTTTAATTGTACTTAAACTTTTACTATACATTTCCGTACTTTAGTTAAACCTCCCCACTTGGAAATCCAATTCATGCTCTCTTCACACATTTGAGAGAGAGAGAGAGAGAGATTGTGTGTGTGTGTGTGTGTGTGTGTGTGTGTGTGTGTGTGTGTGTGTACGCGCCTACCTCTCTAGTGGTCTTTATTTGAAGCGTAAAATGTTAGACCTACAAAGCGTGCTATATATTTGCTCGATCAAAGGTAAACAATTATTATCACTCGGCCTAAACTTATATTGCAATGTCCTACTCTTGCTGCGAATTCTGATGATGATTATAATGAAGATGATTGCTATTGCTGCGAATTCTGATGATGATGAAGATGGTGATCATTATCATGACAATGACGACGATACCAAACCAATCCCATTACGAATTAGCGGTAGACGGACGAATGCAATTCCACCCGTCAGAGTTAGGCTAATAATTCTCAAGGCTTCTGAGAGAGACGATTCGTCTGTGAAGGAGAAGCATTGTTGACGTCGCGAAAGCCACACTACATACTTCGCAGACAAGTTCCCTCCCCACACTACAGACTTTGCAGACAAGTTCTCTCTGTCCATCCCCTCAATCCCCCCCACCCCTAGACTGTCGCGTCCAGTCGAATTCCGAAGTTCCCTGACGACAGGTTTGGAAAGTCTGAATCAGAGATTTGAATGAAACCCATATCCCGACTGACAGTTGGGTTTGTTATTCCGATAAACTCAAAGTGGAAGTTCATTAAAATCTACGGGAATGTCGTTACACTTTTCACTAATGATGACGTTCGTTCATATCAATAAAATAATAATAATAATAATAATAATAATAATAATAATAATAATAATAATAATAATAATAAATTAATTATGATAATATGCTGTAAGTAAACCCTCTTTTAAACATGTTTATTGTTTTCTCATTGTTGCTTGAACTGGTAAGCAACGCACCGTAGGTTGTCAAAGTCGATTTTAATTTTATTAAAAATGCCCGGGGCGGTAGTCAAATTTTCAGGGTATATCAAGTAGAGTTTCGTGAAGGTAAAATTCAATTTAATTTACCTTTAATAAACTTTAATACACTCTACGGGATATACCCTGAGAATTTGACTACCGCCCACGGCATTTAAAAAAAAAAAATTTAAAATCGACTTTGACAATTACCTATTTGAGACATGCCAACCTTCGGTGCGTTGCTCACCAGTTTAAGCAGCACTGAGAAAACAATAATTAGAAAAATAGAGAAGAACATTTATAAAATTAACGCTGCTGAGGCAGCAATCATTTAGGGGAGACATCCACCATCCTCTTGAAAACCTGTTTGTCCGCCCCGGGTGCGGCCGTGGTAGGTAGGGGAGACATCCACCAGCCTCCTGAAAACCTGTTGGTCCGCCGCCCTGGTGCGGGCTTGGTAGGTAGGGGAATTGAAGGGTAGGGGAGACATCCCACCATCCTCCTGAAACCTGTTTGTCCGCCCCAGGGTACGGGCTTGGTAGGTAGGGGAATGGAAGGGTGGGGGAGACATCCACCATCCTCCTTAAAACCTGTTTGTCCGCCCCTGGTGCGGGCGTGCGCTAACAAGCTCGTAATAATAATAATAATAATAATAATAATAATAATAATAATAATAATAATAATAATAATAATGGAGAGATAAATAGCAAGAGGAAGCCTTTAGAATACATTTTTCAATAAATTCAAGATGGCGACATCAGTTGGAAAACTTGGCCACTTTACTTAGGGTGTCAGCTTGAAAGGTGAGGTACTTAGGCTGGAATTTCAGATTAAATGTTACGGACGTTGATCGAATAAAGTCGTAACTTTAGACGATTTTCAAAAATTAATTAGAGGCTGACGTAATATCCGGAATAGGAAGGGGTCTTAATTAAGAGCTCTTTAGTCCAATGTATAAACGGATTTTCGAGTGAGGGAAAGTAAGACTTAGAATTGTACTATTCCCGAGAACGTAAGAAAAGGAAACAGATCAAAAGTATATCAAAGTATGGTGGTGAGGTTCTGTCATAATCAAAGGAAAGAGATACCAGGATATTAAAAAGTGTAGTGAAAAAATATCTTTAGTTACAAGGATGTGGGAATGCTAATAAATTAGAATGTCTTTAGTTATAAGGATGAGGAAATGCTAATAAATTAGAATGTCTTTAGTTATAAGGATGAGGAAATGCTAATAAATTAGAATGTCTTTAGTTATAAGGATGAGGGAATGCTATGAATGAGGAATGGGTCTTTAGTTAGAATGAGGGATAACTATAAATAGAATATTTTTAAGAGTTATAAGGATAAGGGAATGCTAAATAAATTAGAATGTCTTTAAAGTTTATAAAGATGAGGGAACAATACATTTTAATAAATATGAATGTTTTAGTTATAAGGATGAGGGAATTCTATAATTTATAAAGTCTTTAGTTATAAGGATGAGGGAATGCCTAATAAATTAGAATGTCTTTAGTTATAGATAAGATTACTAATAAATTAGAATGTCTTTAAGTATAAGGATGAGGGAATACTAATAAATTCGAAAAGTCTTTAGTTATAAGGGATGAGGGAATACCTAATCAAATTTAAGAATGTCCTTTAGTTATGGGATGAGGGAAATGCTATAAATTAGGAATGTCTTTAGTTTATTAAGGTACTGTGGGAAATGCTAATAAAAATTTAAAAAGAATGTCTTTAGTTATAAGGATGAGGAATGCAATAATTCGAATGCTCAGTTATTAGGAATGTGGGAATGCTAATAAATTCGAATTTTTAGTTATGAGGAATGAGGGGAATGCATAAATTAGAAATGTCTTTCAATCTAAGAATGAGTTGGACTGCCTAATAAATTATGAATGTCTTTAGTTATAAGGATGAGGGAATGCTAATAATTAGAAAGTCCTTTAGTTACAAGGATGAGGGGAATGCTAATAAATTAAGATGGTTTTTTAGTTATAGAGGGAATGAGAATGCTAATAAATTAGAATGTCTTTAGTTATAAGGATGAGGGAATGCTAATAAATTAGAAATGTAGTTATAGGATGATGGGAATGCTTATAAATTAAAGGACTGTCTTTGTTAGTTTTTAGGGAAGGATGATGAATGCTAATAAATCTGAATGTTTTTCTTAGTTTTATAAGATGAGGGAATGCTAATAAATTAGAATGTCTTTAGTTATAAGGATGATGGGAATGCTAATAAATTAGAATGTCTTTATAGGTAACAAGAATAGTATGCTAAAATAATTGAGAAGTCCTTAAGCTTTAAAGATGAGGGAATGCTATTAGTTTAGCTGTCTTAGTTATAAGGATGAGGGAATGTATAAATTAGAATGTCTTTAGTTACAAGGATGAGGGAATGCTAATAAATTAGAATGTTTTTAGTTATAAGGATGAGGGAATGCTAATAAATTAGAATGTCTTTAGTTATAAGGATGAGGGAAATGCTAATAAATTAGAATGTCTTTAGTTATAAGGATGAGGGAATGCTAATAAATTAGAATGTCTTAGTTATAGAATGGGGGAGGGAATAACTAATAAATTAGAATGTCTATTAAGTTATAAGGATGATGGGAATGCTAATAATTAGAATGTCTTTAGTTATAGGCTGAGGGCAATGCTAATAAAATAATGTGTTTAAAGTGTAAGATGTGGGAATGCTAATAATTAGATGTCTTTTAGTTACAAGGATGAGGGAATGCTAATAAATTAGAATGTTTTTAGTTATAAGAATGAGGGGAATGCTAATAAATTAGAATGTCTTTAGTTACAAGGATGAGGGAATGCTAATAAATTAGAATGTCTTTAGTTATAAGGATGAGGGAATACTAATAAATTAGAATGTCTTTAGTTATAAGGATGGAGGGAATACTTTAATTAAATTAAGAATGTCTAGTAGTTATTTTTAGGATGAGGGGGGAATGCTAATAAATTATAATGTCTTTTAGTTATAAGAATGAGGGAATGCTAATAAATTAGAATGTCTTTAGTTACAAGGATGAGGGAATGCTAATAAATTAGAATGTCTTTAGTTATAAGGATGAGGGAATGCTAATAAATTAGAATGTCTTTAGTTACAAGGATGAGGGAATGCTAATAAATTAGAATGTCTTTAAGTTATAAGATGGTGTGGGAATGGCTAATAAGAAATGTCTTTAGTTACTTAAAGGATGGGGAAAAATGCTAATAAATTAGAATGTCTTTAGTTATAAGGATGAGGGAATGCTAATAAATTAGAATGTCTTTAGTTATAAGGATGAGGGAATGCTAATAAATTAGAATGTTTTTAGTTATAAGGATGAGGGGAATGCTAATAAATTAGAATGTCTTTAGTTATAAGGATGAGGGAATGCTAATAAATTAGAATGTCTTTAGTTATAAGGATGAGGGAATGCTAATAAATTAGAATGTCTTTAGTTATAAGGATGAGGGGAATGCTAATAAATTAGAATGTCTTTTAGTATTAGAATGAGGGCATGCATAAATTGAATGTCTTTAGTTATAAGGATGAGGGAAAGCTAATAAATTAGAATGTCTTTAGTTATAAGGATGAGGGAATGCTAATAAATTAGAATGTCTTTAGTTATAAGGATGAGGGAATGCTAATAAATTAGAATGTCTTTAGTTATAAGGATGAGGGAATGCTAATAAATTAGAATGTCTTTAGTTAGATGTGGGAATGCCTAATAAATTAGAATGTCTTTAGTTATAAGGATGTGGGAATGCTAATAAATTAGAATGTCTTTAGTTATAAGGATGAGGGAATGCTAATAAATTAGAATGTCTTTAGTTATAAGGATGAGGGAATGCTAATAAATTAGAATGTCTTTAGTTATAAGGATGAGGGAATGCTAATAAATTAGAATGTCTTTAGTTATAAGAACGAGAAGGAATGGCTACTTTAAATTAGAATTGTCTTTAAGTTATAAGAGAGGGAATGCTAATAAATTAGAATGTCTTTAGTTATAAGGATGAGAGGGAATGTAATAAATTAGAATGTTCTTTTAAGTTATAAGGATGACGGGGAATGCCTAAATAAATTAGAAATGTCCCTTTCAGTTATAAGGGATGAGGGAATGCTAATAAAATTAGAAATGTCTTTTATATGTTATTAAGGATGAGGGAATGCTAATAAATTAGAATGTCCTTTATAGTTATAAGGATGAGGGAAAATACTCAATGAAATTAGAAATTGGTCCCTTTTAGTTATAAGAATGAGGGGAATGCTAATAAATTAGAATGTCTTTAGTTATAAGGATGAGGGAATGCTAATAAATTAGAATGTCTTTAGTTATAAGGATGAGGGAATGCTAATAAATTAGAATGTCTTTAGTTACAAGGATGAGGGGAATGCTTAATAATTAGGAAATGTTTTAGTTATAAGAATGAGGGGAATGCTAATAAAATTAGAAATGGTCTTTAGTTTAAATGGATGGAGGGGAATGCTAATAAATTAGGGAATGTTCTTTAAGTTAAATTAAGGAATGAGGGGAATGCTTAATGAATTTAGATGTCTTTAAGTTAATAAGGATGATGGGAATGCCTAATAAAATTACGAAATGTCTTTAGTTTATAAAGCGAATGAGGGAAATACTAAATAAATTTAAGAATGTCTTTAAGTTTATAAGGATGAAGGGAATGCTAAATAAAATTAGAAAGTCTTTAGTTTATCAAGGAATTGCAGGGAATGCTAATAAATAAAATTGTCTCTTAAGTTATTTGGATGAAGGAAAATGCTAAAAATTAAATTAGAATGTCTTTTAGTTTATAAGGATGAGGGAATGCTAATAAATTAGAAATGGTCTTTTAAGTTTATTAAGGGAATGAGGGAATGGCTTAATAAATTAGAATGTCTTTAGTTATAAGGATGTGGGGAATGCTAATAAATTAGGAAATGTCTTTAGTTATAAGGAATGTGGGGAATGGGGGTTAATAAATTAAGAATGTTTTAGTTATAAGAATGAGAAGGAATGCTAATAAATTAGAATGTCTTTAGTTATAAGGATGAGCGGGAATGCTTAATAATTAGGAATGGGTCTTTAAGTTATAAGGAAATTGAAAGGGAATGCTAACTGAAATAGAATTCCTTTAGTTATAAAGAATTGAGGGAAGGAAATTGCTAATTAAAATTAGAATGTCTTTTAGTTTAAGGATGGAAAGGAATGCCTAATATTAGGGAATGTTTTAGTTATACAGAATGAGAGGAAGTGTTAATAATTTAGAATGTCTTTAAGTTTAAATAAGGATGAACCGGGGAATGCTTTTATAAATTGAATTGTCTTTAGTTAATAAGCAATGAAAGGGGAAATGCTAATAAAATTAGAAAAATGTCCTTCTCAGTTTATAAGGTGAGGGGAATGCTTAATATGGAAGTCAATGTCCTTTAGTTTAAAAGCAATGAGGGAATGGCTAATAATTTAGCAATTTTGTCTTTAGTTAATAAGGATGACGGGAATGCTAAATAAATTGAGAAATGTCCTTTAATGTTATAAGAATGGGGAAATGGGGCTAATAAATTTAGAATGTGCTTCAAGTTGAAATTAAGGAAAATGAGGGAATGGCTTGAATAAAATGAAGAAATGTCTTTAGTTTATAAGGATGAGGGAAGTGCTTAATAAATTAGAAATGTCTTTAAGTTATAAGGAAACCTGAGGGGAATGCCTAATAAATTAGAATGTCTTCAGTTTTATAAAGGATGAAGGGAATGCTTAATAAATTACAATGTTTCTTTAGTTAATCAAAGGGAATGGGAAGGGGAATGCCTAATTAAATTAGAATGTTCCTTTAGTTTTATAAGGATGAAAGGGGAATGCTAAATAAATGAGAATGTCTTCAGTTATTAAGGATGAGGGAATGCTAATAAATGAGAATGTCTTTAGTTATAAGAATGGGGGAGGGGAAATGCGAATCAATAAAGAATGGTCCTTTAAGTTATAAGGATTGGGGCCAGGCGAATTTTAAATGAGAATTGTTCGTTTAGTTAATTAGGGTGTGGGAATGCTATAAATTAGGGAATGTCTTTAATTTAAAGGATGAGGGGAAATGCTAATAAATTAGAAATGTTCTTTAGTTATAAGGGATGAGGGAATGGGCCTAATAATTAAAATGTCCTTTAAGTTATAAGGCGAAGAGGGAATTGCTAATAAATTAAGAATCTCCTTTAGTTATAAGGGTGTGGGATGCTTTATAAATTTAGAATTGTCTTTAGTTAATTAAGGGGGTTGGGAATGCTAATAAATTGGGAATCTCTTTTAGTTATAAGGGTGTGGGAATGCTAATAAATTAGAAATGTCTTTAGTTTTAATAGGTGCGGTAATTGCTAATAAATGGGAAAGAATGTCTAATAGTTATAAGAATGAGGGAATGCTAATTAAATTAGAATGTCTTTCAGTTATAAGAGAAGATGGAATGCTTAATAAATGGAAATGTCTTTAGGGGTTAATAAAGAAATGAGGGGAATTGCTAATAAATTATTAGAAATGTCTTCCAGTTTAATAAGGATTGAGGGATGCTAATAATGGGAGAATGGGGGTCCTTTAGTTATAAAGGATGATGGGAATGCTAATAAATTAGAATGTCTTTAGTTATAAGGATGAGGGGAATGGGCCGAATAACTTAGAATGTCTTTAAGTTAAATTAGGAATGTGGGGATGCTAATAAAATTAGAATTTCTTCAGTTATAAGGGAATGAAGGGAATGGGCTAATAAATTAGAATGTCTTTAAGTTAAAATTAAGAATGAGGGAATGCTTTATAATTGAGAATGTCTTTAGTTATAAAGGATGAGGGAAGTGCTGGAATAAAATTAAGAATGGGTCCTTTAAGTTATAAGGATGAAGGGAAGCTAATAAATTAAAGAATGTCCCTTCAGTTATAAGGAATTGAGGGAATGCTAATAATTAGAAATGTCTTTAGGGGTTAATAAGGATGAGGGGAATGCTAAAATAAATGAGAATGTCTTTAGTTAAGTATCGGGACTGAGGGAATGCTTATAAATGAGAAATGTGGTTAGTTTTACACCAGGATTGTGGGAAGCTAATAAATGGAGAATGTCTTTTAGGGTTAATAAGGATGATGGAATGCTAATAAATGAGAATGTCTTTAGTTTATAACGGATGAGGGGAATGCTAATAAATTAGAATGTCCTTCAGTTATGAAAGGTATGAGGGGAACTGTCTAATAAACATTAGAATGTCTTGAAGTTTATAAGGAAATGAGGGGAATGCTTTAATAAATTAGAATTGTCCTTCAGTTAATAAGGGATGAGGGAATGCTAATAATTAGAATGTCTTTAGTTTTATAAGGATGGAGGGGAATGCTAATAAATTAGAATTTGTCTTTCAGTTATAAGGATGGGAAGGGAATTCCTAATAAATTATAAATGTCTTAAGTAATTAGGAATTTGAGGGGAATGCTTATAATTAAATGTCTTAGTTATAAGGATAGGGGAGGGCTAATAAATGAGAATGTCTTTAAGTTTAAATTAAGAATTGGGAATGCCTTTAATAAATTAGAATTGTCTTTAGTTATAAGAATGAGGGGAATGCAAATAAATTAGGAATTGTCTTTAGGGTTAATAAAGGATGGGGGGAATGCTAATAAATTGAGATGTCTTTAAGTTATAAGGATGAGGGAAATGACTTTAATTAATTAAGAATTTCTTTAGTTAATAAGGATGAGGGGGAATGCTAATAAATTGAGAATGTCTTTTAGTTTGTAGGATGCTCTAACTGGAATGCTAATAAATGGGAAGATGTCTTAAGTTAAATTAAAGAATAGGGAAGGCTAATAAATGAGAATGTCTTTATTATAAGGATGAGGGAATGCTAATAACTTAGAATTGTCTTTAGTTATAAGGATGTGGGACTGGCTAATAAAATGAAGGGAATGTCTTTAAGTTTAAATTAAAGGGAATGAGGGAAATGCTTTAATTTTAATGAGAATTCTTTAGGTTATAAGGATGGGGAAGGGAATGCTAATAAATTAGAAATGTCTTAAAGGTTATAAGGAATGAAGGGACTGCTTTAATAAATTAGAATTTCTTTAGTTATAAGGATGAAGGGAATGCTAATTAAATGAAGAATGTCTTTTATTATAAGGATTTGAGGGAATTTGCTAATAATTAGAATGTCCTTTAAGGTTAATAAGGATGGGTGGGAAAAAAAATGCTAATAAAATTAGGAATGTCTTTAAGTTTATAAAGGATGAGAGAATGCTTTAATAATATGAGAATGTCTTTTAGTTAATAAGGCTGCGGGGATGCTAATAAATTAGGGAATGTCTTTAGTTAAATAAGGGGTGTGGGAATGCTAATAAATTAGAATCTTTTAGTTATAAAGGGTTGGGAATGCTAATACAATTAGGGAATGTCTTTAGGTTATAAGGATGAGGGAAATGCTTAATAATTAGAATGTCTATAGTTATAGTAATGAGGGGGATGCTAATAAAATTAGAATGTTTTTACAGTTTAAGGATGAGGATGCTAATAAAGGAGAATGTCTTTCGTTATAAGGATGAGGGGAATGCTAGTAAATTTAGAAATGTCTTATAGTTATAAGGATGAGGGAATGCTAATAAATTATAATGTCTTTAGTTATTAGATGTGGGAATGTATAAATTAGAATGTCTTCATTTATAAGGTGACGGAAAGCTACTAAATTAGAATGTCCTTTTCAGTTTATCAGGATGAAAGGGAATGCTAGGGAAATTAGAATGCTTTAGTTAAATTAAGGAATGAGGGAATGCTTAGATACATTTAAAAGGTTCTTCAGTTAATAGGATGAAGGGAATGGCTAATAAATTAGCAATGGTCTTTATTATAAGGATTGAGGGGAATGCCAAAAATAGAATGTCGTCAGGTTAATAAGGATAGGGATGCTAATAAATTAGAATGTCTTTAGTTTATAAAGGATGAGGGGAAGGGCTAATAAATTAGGAAATGTCGTTAAGTTAAATTAGGATGAGGGGAATGCTAATAAAGAGATGTCTTTAGTTTATAAGGATGAGGGAAATGCTAAAAAATTGTTAGAATGGTACTTTAGTTATAGGAATGAGGGGAATGCTAATTAAATTCGAATTGTCTTTAGTTAATAAGGATGAGGGGAATGCTTCATAAATGGAGTATGTCTTTTAAGGTTTATAAGGATGGGAGGGAATGCTAATAAATTCAATGTCTTTAGTTAATGAGGATGAGGGGAATGCCTTTAATTTAAATGAAGGAATGTCTTAGGGTTAATAAGTATTATGAATGCTAATAAATGAGAATGTCTTTAGTTATAAGGATGAGGGAATGCTAATAAATGAGAATGTCTTTAGTTATAAGGATGATGGGAATGCTAATAAATTAGAATGTCTTTAGTTTATAAGGTGTGGGAATGCTATAAATGAGAATGGTTCTTTAGTTATAAGGAATGAGGGAAATGGGGCTAATACATGAGAATGTCTTTAAAAAGTTATAAGGAATGAGGGGAATGCTATAAATTAGATGTCTTAAGTTATAAGGATGAGGGAATGCTAATCAAATTTAGGAATGTCTTTAAGTTATAAGGATGAATAGGGAATGCCTAATTTAAATTATAATGTCTTTAGTTTTTATAACGGATAGGGAATGGGGCCCTAAATAAATTAGAATGTCCTTTAAGTTAAATAAGGAGTTGGGAAATGCTAATAATTAGAATGTCTTTAGTTATAGGATGAGAGAATCGAATAATTAGAAATGTCTTTAGTTATAAGGATGCGGGAATGCTAATAAATTAGAATGTCTTTAGTTATAAGGGTGTGGGAATGCTAATAAATTAGAATCTCTTTAGTTATAAGGGTGTGGGAATGCTAATAAATTAGAATGTCTTTAGTTATAAGGATGAGGGAATGCTAATAAATGAGAATGTCTATAGTTATAAGAATGAGGGGAATGCTAATAAATTAGAATGTTTTCAGTTATAAGGATGAGGGGAATAAGAATGTTCTAATAAATGAGAATGTCTTTAGTTATAAGGATGAGGGGAATGCTAATAAATTAGAATGTCTTTAGTTATAAGGATGAGGGGAATGCTAATAAATTAGAATGTCTTTAGTTATTAGGATGTGGGAATGCTAATAAATTAGAATGTCTTCAGTTATAAGGATGAGGGAATGCTAATAAATTAGAATGTCTTTAGTTATAAGGATGAGGGAATGCTAATAAATTAGAATGTCTTTAGTTATAAGGATGAGGGAATGCTAATAAATTAGAATGTCTTTAGTTATAAGGATGAGGGAAATAAATGCTAATAAATAGAATGTGCCTTTAGTTATAAAGGATGATGAATGCTAGTAAATGATGAAGGGAATGTCTTTAGTTATAAGGTGATTGGGAGGGAATGCTAATAAATGAGAATGTCTTTAGTTATAAGGATGAGGGGAATGCTAATAAATTAGAATGTCTTCAGTTATAAGGATGAGGGAATGCTAATAAATGAGAATGTCTTTAGTTATAAGGATGAGGGGAATGCTAATAAATTAGAATGTCTTCAGTTATAAGGATGAGGGAAATGCTAATAAATTAGAGTGTCTTTAGTTATAAGGATGAGGGGAAATGCTAATATTAGAATGTCTTCAGTTATAAGGATGATGAGGGAATGCTAATAAACATTAGAATGTCTTTAGTTATAAGGATGATGGGGAATGCTAATTATTAAAGGTGTCTTTAGTTCTAGGATAAGGGATGGGGAATGCTAATAAATTGATGATGTCTAGAATTATACGGATGGAAGGAATGGCTAATAAATTAGAATGTCTTTAGTTATAAGGATGAGGGGAATGCTAATAAATGAGAATGTCTTTAGTTATAAGGATGAGGGAATGCTAATAAATGAGAATGTCTTTAGTTATAAGGATGAGGGGAATGCTAATAAATGAGAATGTAGGGTTTAGTTAGTAAGGATGAGGGGAATGCTAAGTAAATGAGAATGTCTTTAGTTTATAAGGATGATGAATGCTAATAAATTAGAATGTCTTTAGTATAATAAGGATGAGGGATGCTAATAAATTAGCTAATAAATGAGAATGTCTTTAGTTATAAGGATGAAGGGAATGCTAATAAATGAGAATGTCTTTAGTTATAAGGATGAGGGAATGCTAATAAATGAGAATGTCTTTAGTTATAAGGATGAGGGAATGCTAATAAATGAGAATCTCTTTAGTTATAAGGATGTGGGAATGCTAATAAAAATTGATGAATTGTGCTTAGTAGTAATAAGGAATGAGGGAATGCTAATAAATTAGAATGTCTTTAGTATAAGGTTGAGGGAATGCTAATAAATTACTTTAGAATGTCTTTAGTGTTATAGGTTAATGATGAGGGGAATGCTAATAAATTAAGAATGTCTTTAGTTATAAGGATGTAAGGGAATGCTATAAATGAGATGTCTTTTTAGTTATAATGGATGAGGGAATGCTAATTAAAGGAAATGAGGGAATCTTTAGTAGTTTATAAGGATGAGGGAATGCTAAATAAATTACAGTGTCTTTAGTTATAAGGATGAAAGGGAATGGATGGGGAATGCTAAAGTAATTAGAATGAAGGGAATCTT
>NC_087204.1:99601960-99614460 GCF_015104395.2 Macrobrachium nipponense
TACTCGTACATAAAATTAGTCTAAATTTTAATAAATACCTCTCTCTCTCTCTCTCTCTCTCTCTTCTTTTTCTATTTTTGTGCACGAGCATTCCGGCGGTAATATGGTAACCAAGCTAGCGCCTGGAAACGCTAACTTTGCTGGAAAGGAAGTTGAACAGATTACGACAGTACTCTATACATGCTGTAAATATATAGGTACTGGTTTGTTTGCATTGTGACGTCAATACGTCTTGATCATTTCTCCTAACAGTTGTATAATGCTTGCATGCAAATGGATCAGGATCATCCACAAAACCAGAATATATATATATATATATATATATATATATATATATATATATATATATATATATATATATATATATATATATATATTATATGATATAGTGGAAATATGAATATATGAATTTGGAGAATGTCACTACAAGAGCAACTGATCTATACTAGACATAGTCGACTATACTTGCATGCACACACACACAAAATATATATATATATATATATATATATATATATATATATATATATATATATATATATATATATAATATACATATATAGATTATAATCATTTTCTTTTGCACGTGATTCATATATCACGCATATCCACAGGTGAAAAAATAAGAGGCGGAGTGTAGGTCCTGACCGGTTTCGACTTTATTTCCAAGCCATTTTCGAAAGACTGATACATAGTAATTAGACGTCACAAATCATATAATACAGAGACAGTACTGAAAACGAACATATACACAACCGTTTTTAACTCTCCTATTTGTGTGTTTTGTGTGTATATATATATATATATATATATATATATATATTTAAAAAATCACAGTAGATGCACGTGACTTCATAAGTAAGCGAATACCACAGGAAAATGATAGTCAGAAATCCAAGCGCTTTCGTCTTTACTTAGACATTGTCAAGGAGCTAAATTAGCTCCTTGACAATGTCTTAGTAAGACGAAAGCGCTTGGATTTCTGACTATCATTTTTCCGGTGGTATTCGCTTATATATATATATTATATATATATATATATATATATATATATATATATATATATATATATATATATATATATTTCGGAAACAACCTAATAACCTACAAATATTCAATAAGCATTCTCACGATGTAGGCAAAAAAAAAAAAAAAAAAATGTATCCCCTGAGTTCATAACATAAATAAAAATTGAAAGTGATCGACCCTAATACCCAGTGTTAAAATGACGTTAAAATGACATTGAAAATCAAATATAAACAGAATCTCAGGCGCCATGCTGGAAATGATCAATTTTTCTATCAATTTTCAATCCGTTCATCCCTGTTGCCATCCATTTCTCTTCCTGGACTGTAGTAGGATTAACATTTATTAATCCTTAAAAACAAATTCTCAAGAATTCCGAGTGAGCATAAACATATTCTCATTCTTAACCATTTGATAGATGTTAGTTGGTTCGTTGACTCCTGCTGGGCACTTTCCACTCTTAGACGGAGGGAAAGCAGCTGCAGATGGAGGCATTAGCCTTTCAGCAATATTTGTGGTTTTTTTCTATATATTTTTTCTTTTATTAGTTTCTGCAGTTACAGCGAAGGTTTAAAGTTGTCATATTGCAGTGCGAGAATGCTTTTTGACCCTTCTGGGGTTCGTGTCATAAGGGGGTGATTTTGCATATTTATTACATGCTGCTGTGTAAGTTATGCATATCTCTCTCTCTCTCTCTCTCTCTCTCTCTCTCTCTCTCTCTCTCTCTCTCTCTCTCTATCTGCATTATGTAAATATACACATACACACACATATGTATATACGTACCAGTTTTAGTTTAAGATTTTGTACCAGATTTTGTAACGAATTTAGTTTTAGATTTTTTTTATCCAGATTTTTTTCCTGATTTTTTTTCAGATTTTGTTCTTTGTTCTTTTTTCAGATTTTGTATCAGATTTTGTTCCTCATTTTGTACGTGTTTTTGGTTTCAGATGTTTGTTCCAGATTTTGTTACCTGATTCTGTTCTAGATTTTGTTTGCTGACGATGCTTCATTATACAGATTTTTCTCCTCGTTTTTCTTTGTATTTTCTTGTGTATTTTTGTGTCGTCTAATTTCCTCGGTACTTTTATACTCTCAAGACGACAAGTGTGTGATGTTTACGATAATAATTCAAGACCTTTAATCGAATTGTTCGTTGGAAATTGAGACGAAAGTATTTTAAGAAACATCTTTTACGTTATTTATTTTTGTATCCATTCCTTGTTGCCATCGGCTTTAGTAGACTTGTTTTCTATAAGTCTTTGTCTTCGTTTTACATAGTTTCTTCTTCGTATGACTCTATTAAGCCCTGCCGTGTTTTCTACAAGTACAAGTCTTTATCTTCGCTTTACATGATTTCTTTTTCGTATTACTCTATTAATATAATTGACTTGCCGTTGTAACTAATGACTGTTTTCCAAATACCGCAGTACAACGTATATGAATATATTTACGTAGCTAATTATTACGCATTTGGGAAATATGTACGATGTGGTGTTCAGTGATCCGGAATTTAGTGGTGTTTTTTTATCATCTGCGTTGTACAATCCTTGAAAAGGTAAATCTGCTAACTTACTAAAAGGTATTTATAAATAGTGATATTTTTTATCACCTGCGTTTTACAGTCCTTGAAAGGGTAAATTTTCTAACTCACTAAGATGTATTTTCAAAATACGAATTAAATTCTATTCTTGAGCGGTTCGAAATAGAATTATTTCGTGGTATTTTTATATAAGCACTTAACGTTTTACTCCCTCAGAATAAAGTATCTAGCTTATTAAGATTTATTTAGAAAACACTAATAACATTTTCTTTAATGGGGATTCAAAATTATTTTTGAGATTTTCTTATTTGCTGTTTTCAGTCCCTCAAATTGTAATGTGTATAGCTTCTTCAGATGTATTCAGGAAGTACAAATAAAATCATCCTCTTTAGCGTTCCAAAATTATTTTTTATTAACGTTTTCCAATCTGCAAGGTGTAAATTATCTAGCTTCTTTAGACGTTATTAAAAGAAAATGCGGCTAAAATTTTCTATATCAACGATCTAAATGAATTTTTGAGATTTTTCTTTCACTTAACGTTTTTTCAATCCGCAAAGTGTAAATTATGTAGCTTCTTAAGATTTATATTTAAATAAATTTTTTTTAATCGCTAAGCGTTTTTCAGTCTGCAAAGTGTAAATTATCTAGCTTCTTAAGACGTTATTAAAAGAAAAAGCGGCTAAAATTGTCTTTATCATCGATCCAAAATTATTTTTTGAGATTTTTCAACCACTTAACGTTCTTCAGTCGCCCAAAGATTTATTAACCTTGTCAGCCAGAAGGAGCAAAACTCCTCCCCACAACTTCTCCGGAACCTCTCAATACATTTCATTAGTTGTAAGTCGTCGTAACTCTTCAAAAAACCTCTCAGTACATTTCAATACATTGCGTGCAGTCGCTCCATCTCCCGGCTGTCTGCTGTGCTCAACACAAGCACCAAGTGTTCCACAATTATTCGAGGGCAGTAAATCACCCGAGGTCCGGAAAGGGCTACTTTTGTGTTTTCCGAATCGATTGAAAGATGATTTAACATTGTTGCTCACGGAGAGGATTTATTTATTTATTTATAAAACATTTTAGATGTGAAGGCATGGAGAAACAGCTCCTTACATTTTTAGTAGTTTTCTGTAAAAGAAATCTGTTGTACCAGCTTTGTCTGTCCGTCCACATTTTTTTGTGTCCGCCCTCAGATCTTAAAAACTGTTGAGGCTATATATATATATATATATATATATATATATATATATATATATATATATATATATATATATATACATATATATAGATTATATATATATAACAGGCAACTACACCTACCCTCGTTCCGTTGCAGAATCTCTCTGGGCGTTGGCTGAAAATGCAAGTTAGGCAAATAAATCCCCGTAGATACAAAAATATACTTTTTATTTCCCAAATTAGCTAACATTAAAATGGAATAAAATCAATTAATAAAAATGGAATAAAATCAATTAACTCTGACCCATAAGAAACGTTAATTAAACTATCGTTTCCTCTCCAAATCATATTTAAGTAAGCACCCCCTCTTATTCTCATTATGTCCGACTAACCATAACATTTTAATTAGTCAATAAAAGTCTTAGAGAATCCATTTTTCTATATGGTGACTTTCAACCCATCTGAAATAAAGAGACCACAATTATTACACCACTTTACCCATGAAAGTTAATCAAAAAGAATGTGTACCGTACCACACTTCTCTTTCTCCAGACCCAATAATTTTTGCTTCAAAGGTTAACTTTTTCAAAGTTCTTTCTTATCTTACCTTATTCGATGGGTCTGCAACACCTCGCAATACCTCTTCCAGGCGTGTTCCTCACTCTGTCACAAGTAATCAATGAGTGCCCTCTCTCAACACTTATTCCCCATAACTAAAGTCATATATCATTCGTTACGAACACACACGCAGACACGCCCTGTGTGGCACCCAGCAAACAGCAAACACGGCTGCTCCATGCCCAAGACATGTGATTTCCGAGGCGTCATCGACGTCAAAGTGCATTGGTCATCTTTCCTGGCGCTTGTCTCTAACCGACCTGTCTCTAACCGGAAAGAGCTGAGATTAACAATTCACTACTGCGCCTTTAAGATATACACATACATACATACATACATACATATATATATATATATATATATAGTATATATATATATATATGTATATATATATAGTATATTATATAATATATATATATATATATATATATATATATACATATATATATATACTATATATATGATATATATATATATAATATATATATATATATATGTATATGTATAACTGAATCTCGAAAGTTTGGAACGTGATAAATCCATAAATAAAGAAATAAGCCACGAAGGAAAACTCCGTTGTTTATTTTTCCTTCGTGGCTTATACCTCTCTCTCTCTCTCTCTCTCTCTCTCTCTCTATATATATATATATATATCATATATATATATATACTATATATAAATATATATATAAAAGCAAGGAATTAACACAACTCAAGTAAAGCATGGACACTAGTACCAAGGACAGACAGACTGAGACTGCTAGAGAATAGAGAGAGAGAGAGAGAGAGCGAGAGAGAGAGAGAGAGAGAGAGAGAGGAGACTTCTAAGCATGTAAACCTCAAGAAAAAAAATAAATAGATAAAAAACAACGAAGAAAGGAAGGAATATTAAGGAAAAAAAAAAAAAAAAAAGAGGAAGACCTAAATCCAGATGAGGGAAAGGAGCCTGTACCGGGCATGCTATCTGTAAGCTTCATTGTCCCTTGGACCCCGAAGGGTGTTGGGGGAGGGGCGACGTCCCCTAAAATGTGGGCACCTTTTGTCCGGATTTCTATATTATGGGCGGACTCCTTATCATAGCCAGGACACAACCGAGAGGCAAATGACCATAATTTCGAGGTATTGTGTTAATGCTGAGGACAGCCATGTTTTTTTTTTTTTTTTTTTTTTTTTTTTTTTGTCGGCGTCGTTGTAGGATTTCATCTGTTAGGCCTTTTTGTGCATTATTATCATAATATTATTTTGACTAGTGCTGTCTTTACATACATACACACACACACACTCACACACACACACACACACACACCACACACATATATATATATATATATATATATATATACATGTGTGTGTGTGTGTGCGCGTGTATCGTCATCATCATCATCATTTGTCAATCAACTGATATGTGTGCATATATATATATATATATATATATATATATATATATATATATATATATATATTATATATATATATATATATATAGTTTTTTATTTGCCGTCGTTTGATTTCTAAATCTCTCGCGACATTTTATAGCAATTTCAGATTCATACATTTGAGAAATCAAGTAAACGTCCATAAGTTTATGCAGAGAAAACGTCGAAATGTAATAGGTCAGGGAATCTGAATAGTTAAAAGTGAATAATCAAGAGACAGAATATATCAATTAGTAACGAGATCTGCAAATCTACTGCGCGTCGGGTCGTGAATATTTAGTTCATATAAAATTTAGTTGGATGAGTTTCAGGGAATTCATGAATATGAAAGAGCGTATGGCCTAAATTTTAATACCATATGAATAACACGATGTAGAAACCTCACCCTTTCTATTTTCCGTTGCTGTCACTGAAGGGCTTTGAAGTGGGACACTATAGTTTCTTCTTTTCTTAGGGATTAGAAGCCTATTGAATGAGTGGTGATGATAAACGTTTTTTCTAAATACATTGCTGTAGATAATGTCATGTCAGCTGTAGCACGTAGTATTACAGGAAGCCTGTCTACAGTTATGGTTCGTTTTGACATTTTGTGTGACATGTGACCTCTAAATGTAGATTGGTTTAAGCTGGGGTTTCAAAAAAAAAAAAAAAAAAAAACCCAAAAAAAAAAAAAAAAACCCTTATGCCGATTTTATAAGGGCCTTAGTCTTGCGATTTCCTAATTTGCAGTATAAGCCATTGGTTAGGTGTTATCGGTCGTGTTAATTTTTCGTGATGAATATTTTACTCTTCTTCTTCTTCTTTTCTTTATTTATTTTTGCATTTTGCTGTAATTGTTACTGTTTGTGCCTGGCTGCCGGTCGAGGAAGCTGTAGTGATGATGGTTGAGCCTTGGCACTGCTGCCGTATTGTCTTTAACTGTGAATGATCTTATTAGCAAATGAAGGCTTTTTCATGCTAGCGTAGAAATAAGGTAATTGGTTGTTAATGAAAGGATATATGCGAATTTCATTTCTATATCTATAATAATCCTCATTGGTCTCTATTACGTTCATGTATTGTAAAAACTAACGGGATTTGGGTCTCGGTTACAACAGTATTATTATTGATGTTGAAACTGTATACTTAGATCCAAACAAAACTTCTGTTCATGGAGTAGAGAAGGAGTTCTTGGCGATACAAGTCGTCCCAGATACAGAAAGGCTTTGAAGAAAAGACAAACGGGACTCTCATTGTGACTTCATTATTCACAAAAGGCCACGTCAAAGCCTTTGAAACTCCTCAGGGGACTTTGTTAGGCCTATCATCTGAGAGACAAGAAGAATATGAAATCACATCGGGAACTGAGACGCTAAACACCCCCTTCAATGCTCCGAGAAGCCGGTTCGCGCCTTATTCTCGCTGTCATTCGTGGAGTCTGTGGATTTGATTTTTCGCGCGCACTTCGTTAATGTAGCGTCTTTGAGCTGTTGTCCTTTTAATCTTTCCTCTTCTTTGACTGCTGTAATAGATTCACATCAACCGTGCATTTGTGATGTCTAGGCCAGTCCCTTACGACGCTCCTGATTGGCTGTTGATAAGCCAGTCACAGGGCTGGAGACTCTGTCTCTCCCGAGAGTTCACATAGGCAGGATGTATGTTCCACCTCCTGAGGGATACGTCTTTCATAAGTATCCCTCAGGAGAGGTGGAACAGAGATCCTACACATGTGAACTCAACATAGGACCTACCCATGTAAACTCTCTCGAGAGACCGAGAGTTTCCAATCAGGAGCGTGGGAGGGGACTGGCCTAGACATCAAATGCACGGTTGATGTGAATCAACTAAAGCTATTTTAATTGCGAGAATTCCACGTCCAATATGGTTTTTGGTCGTTTGTGTCAAATTGGGTGGGATAGCTTTCTTTCTTTTTTTTTTATTATCTTACATGATACTTGTAACATTTACTAAATTACTAGCTTATGTTACTACTCTTCCTTCAGTAAGACCAATAGAATTCTGAAGGTCCAGAAGAATGATGGCAACTCTACCGTCAAGCTTCCAAGCCCTTCCATGACAGCACCTGGAAATCCTGGAAACGCCGTTGGGGGTGGGGGGGAGTTGTTTCCATGTCTCCACAACGAACGAATTGATGATGAATATGGAATTCGAGGCCGAGGGGCCGGGAATGACAATGGCACGGGGTCCTTTTCATATTCATGAGTTTCCCCCAAAAAATTTTTTTTAACCGGACGGTTTTTTGATATGGACAAAATATTCATGAACGTGAGGTCCCTCGCATCAGATTGTGGATATTATTTTTTTTTTTCTAAATGGATATATTCTGCTTGTTGATTATCCAATTCACGCATGGTCCGGTTAATTGCTCCGATACCCCCCCCCCCCCCCCCCCCCCCCCCCACCCCCCCCCCCCCCCCCCCCCCGTGTATAAGCCTGCCTCTCTCTCTCTCTCTCTCTCAATGTTCATATCGCGACTTTTCTCATGCAAATTTAGAAGAGCCACAGTTTTCCGTTTGTAGTTGGTGTGGTAAATGAAATGTAGGTTTCGTTGGGCGAAGAGATTCACAAGGTCAAAAATAGCTTTAAAAAATTATTAAATAAAGTCTTTCGTTAAATAAACTTCCTTAAATAAGAAAAAATAAAAAACCACGACAGACCCCAAACTTTATCATTCGAAATTGAGGTCAGTATTAATGCAGGTGTTGAATGTTAATCAAAACTGGTTTACTTTACGAAAAATAGGAATGAACAAAGGTATATATTCTCTCTCTCTCTCTCTCTCTCTCTCTCTCTCTCTCTCTCTCTCTCTCTCTCTCCGCCCCTATCAGTGAGGTTAAGGTGTTGTCATATTGGTGAAGTACAAGCAAAATTCTCTCGGACCCCACCTAATTCTCTCTCTCTCTCTCTCTCTCTCTCTCTCTCTCTCTCTCTCTCTCTTATATGTAACCTAACCGAAAGGAATGAAGGGTCCAATTTCGAATAATGTAGGAATAAGATGAGATATTCAACCTAATGTATCCACAGATATGATTTAGGAATGCGCAGATTTTTTTTTTCAAAATTCAGCTTTCTTTCTTACACCTATATTTATATTAATACTTACAATTGTACATATATTATTTTCCATATCTCACCAGTGGGCAGTGTAATAATGGTGCAATAAAATCATAGAATAAAGATTATGAAAATGATGATGTTATATATATATATATATATATATATATGTATATATATATTATTAATATATTATAATATATATATATATATATAATATAATATAAAGGAGAGAATGAATCATATTACAGTATTGTCAAAATTAGTCTATACGTTAATGTATGTACACACACACACACACACACCTCTCTCTCTCTCTCTCTCTCTCTCTCTCTCTCTCTCTCTCTCTCTATATATATATATATATATATATATATATATATATTATATATTATATATATATATAGAGAGACTGAATCTTATTACAGTATTGTCAAAATGAGTATATACGCTAATGTATGTATACACACACATACACATACGTACATACATGCATAGAAAAAATTCGCCAGGATTGAAACCACTGACTGATTGATTCACGTAATTGTCGCTTGTCAGACATCTGACCTCGAGGCCGAATCTGTATACTACATCTCAAAAAATACCAGAAACCCCATCAGTTGAAACGCGTTTCCACAGATTTTTAGGATAACGACTCAATTCGCCAAATCAGGGTTCAGTTTTTACAACGTTTGTTTGACGCCGACGAACGGAATCCATTCCATAAAGTCGAAGTTTTCAGTTCGTTAATTAACGAACTGAAAACTTCGACTTTATGGAATGGATTCCGTTCGTCGGCGTCAAACAAACGTTGTAAAAACTGAACCCTGATTTGGCGAATTGAGTCGTTATCCTAAAAATGACGTCAACAGAAGGATAAAAAGCTCTGTGGGAATGTCGTCGCTACCCGATTCGTAACTGAGGGAAAAAAAATTGGTTTACGTCGATTATACTTTTCGGTTTACGTCGAATAAACTTTACTTTTAAAAAAACCTTGGTTTACGTCGCATAAACTTGACTATTGTAATTAGAAATTATTTGGATGTGAGGAACTATATTTTTGGTCGTGAGAGAGGCTGTTTTTAGCAATAAAACCTCTTGTCTCCGTGGATTAACCTTGACTATTGTAAAAGGAATTAATTGGATAAATGGCACGGCGTTTTGGTCGTAAAATACTTACTTTTAACCTAAAGAACATCGCTTATATTTCCCCTGTTCGTGATTTGAGACATGGATAAAGTAAATGGCGTAACGAAAGCGGAATTGTAAGAGAGAGAGAGAGAGAGAGAGAGAGAGAGAGAGAGAGATATTAATGGGATTTCCATCAATCCATACATTTCTGTTCGTGACTGACACGAATTATCTCTTTGCCTTCGGGGATTCGCTGGATCTTAACCGAGATTGACCCTTACCCTTCTATCTGATGTCTTCTGCAGAATCCTCCTTCCTCGGTTTTTTTTTTTTTTTTTTTTTTTTTTCATTCGGTTTCAGGTTCTGAGGAGCAGAGAAGCAGGAAGGAGGTCATATAACGGAAGTATATTTGGAATATTGATGTAGTTATTATCATATAAAACCCAAAATTGGGGGAGTACGGGTAATAGAAAAAGAAGAATGAAACTGATAGAAAAAGAAGAATGAAACTGATCGCAGATGTGTTCTTAATAACCAAAGATTCAAAACATTTGGAAAAACAAACGTACTGAAAGTTATATAGTTTATAAATCTAAATGCTTGCATATATATATATATATATATATATATATATATATATATATATATATATATATATATATATATATATATATATATATATATATGACTGATATATATTCCGTCAAAACAAATTCCATCCAATGAAAGTATTCCATGAAAACGCCAAAATGTAAAAGGAAAGAGAGACAGTTTGGTCTCTGAAATATATATTTACTCTATAGTTTGGAGTTATTATGGGCTCCTTTCATTATATATATATATATATATATATATATATATATATATATATATATATATATATATATATATATATGGTACAGGTACATCTAAATCTTCTGCAAAGCACACTTCGTATCTGCATACTGTATCAATGCGTATTTTAACCATATACTTTCCGAAGCTCTCTCTAATGCCATCTAAGTTTTCAGTCATATACCTTTGAATTATATTTAAGAAGAGCATTCGAGAGAACTAAGGAAAGCCCGAATTTTGGCCGGCCAGATTTCAGGTCTTCACCATATCCTGTCTGTCAACAGAATGGGTTGAATAACTGGTTTTGACGGTACTTTATTCCTACGCAGAATCCCTTTATTCTTTTAGATTCACTTGCCTTTGTCTTTGGTCAGAGAGAGAGAGAGAGAGATTCAAGAATGTATTATTGGTACATCAAAGTGAACCAATAAATATTAATGGAAAATGGTCAATAAAAAAAATGAATAAATACATGACCAGGCCTTTATGATGTTTAAATGGCTGAAAAACAGAAATGGCAGTTAAGGGCACACACACACACACACAGAATAATGTTTGTCTCGTATCAGTTTTATTTTCACAGTAAATATAACCCCCCCCCCCACCCTCCGCCCCCCCCCCCTCCACCACTCCATATACGATGTCTCTTTTTATGAATATTGTCATCAGATTTTTTTTAGAAGCTTTTTAAGCTTTCCAAGCCTTTGACTCCGCCAGGCCGTAAAAGCTAAGCTTCCCCTGTATGTCTATATGCATGAGCACACTACTCACCTGCACACGGGATGAAATGGAGAGAATAAAAAATCGTTTGATGTTCTCAAAATATCTTTGAGTGAATGTTGGAGTGGTCACCAAAGGAGGAATAGGTTATATTCCTTTTATTTATTATTTTTTCCTATTTTTTAGTTTTTACCCCCTTTTTTTTTTAGAATATTTCGGACGCAATAAGGTCATAGTTTAGTCATGTTCTAAAGTAAGGTCAGTGCACACCTCATGCGGTCCACTGTAGGCAGTACATAAGGTTCTTAGCAGCGTCCCTCCCTTCTCATTCATTTTACTATACCTCCGTGCGTATTCTCTTTCTTCAATCTTACTTTCCACCCTCTCCTAACAATCGTTTCATAGTGCAGATGCGAGGTTTTCCTCCTGTTACATATCTAACATTTTTCACTCACAATTTCCCTGTCAGCGCTGAATAACCTCATAGATCCCGGTGCTTGGCCTTTGGCCTAAATTTTATATTCAATTCTATCAGGAATGCGATGGAATGGCCTCTAGTACACTAAAGAGTCTTTTAAAAGTAACGGTGATCTCATCATTACATAAGAGGTAACGAGGTTTACCTGAAACCTTTCAAAGCAGCTGACATAACTTGGATTTGGGCAGCGCCACGAAGAGGAGGCCTAGAAGTTACTCAAGCTCGAACTTTTATTTCTTTTTTAAAGGTTTCGTGTTACCAATGTCGTAATTTTTACAAAGAAATGCACAGCTTTGTTTTTTTCTTTCCTGAGGATGTTTCATTGAATAGAAATTCCTCCTCCTCCTCCTCCATGTGAAGATGGTTCTTCTTCTTCATATGAAGATGGCTAAAAAAAGAATCTCTCTCTCTCTCTCTCTCTCTCTCTCTCTCTCTCTCTCTCTCTCTCTCCTTCTTCTTCTTCTTCTTCTTCTTCTTTATATGA
>NC_087204.1:99619460-99624460 GCF_015104395.2 Macrobrachium nipponense
AGAGGGGAAAAACTATTTCAAAGAGAGAGAGAGAGAGAGAGAGAGAGAGAGAGAGAGAGAGAGAGAGAGAGAGAGAGTTCTGTAGCTCATTACTGCTTTCTCTCAAGATTGTGACACTTGGAATATCTCTCTTTCCTCTTTCATTGTTTTCCAAAAAGTCTTATTGTTTTCCAAAAGTCTTATTCTTACACTTTAATTAAGGGGTGCATATGTCAATGGCTTGGAGTGTTCTCTCTCTCTCTCTCTTCTCTCTCTCTCTCTCTCTCTCTCTCTCTCTCTCTCTCTCTCTCTCTCTCTCTCTTTCTGGAAGTTTACGTTGAATGTTTTTATTTTATCATTTAAAACCATACGCATTCATACCATCCCTTCAAGACTGAGGCTTCTTAAATTTTGGTATATTGATTTTATATTTTCTTTATTTACTGTAAATTATAGATGGTTTGGTAACTGATAAATATAAACAGTCGTTGTAATACCCTTCTTAGGAAGGATTGAAGGGTATCAGAAGCAAAATAGGAAAGAAGGAAGTAAATGCGAGAGAATAGTATTCGAGAAGGAATTGGATGCGAAATAAATAACGGAAAAATCAAGAAGAAAGTGGATGCGAAATAGATAATAGTAAATTCGAGAAGAAAGTGAGTGTGAAATAGACAATAGGATTCGAGAAGAAAGTGGCTGCGAAATAGGTAATAGAAAATTCGAGAAGAAAGTTGATGCAAAACAGATAATAGAAAATTTGGGAAGAAAGTGGATCCGAAATAAAATTTGATATGATTCGAGAAGAAAGTAGATACAAAATGAAAATTCGAGAAGAAAGTGGATGCGAAATAGATAGAAAATTCGAAAAGAAAGTGGTTGCGAAAAAGGGAAAAGAATATGAAAATTAAAAGAAGATTAAATATACATTAAGTGAAAGTTGTGGAAATAATTAGCATTAAGAACGAATTCAAGGAGGAGACAAAAAGCATAGTGGGTGTGTGTGTGTGTGTGTGTGTGTGTGGGGGGGGTACCCAGTATGGGTCTGGCGTGGGCGTGATATTTACATGCCTCATTGTCCTTTTTGGGCGGAGGAGGGGCGACGGCCCCCTAAAATGTGGACACCTTTTGTCTGGATTTCTAGGTTATGGCGGGACTAGGCATCATAGCCAAGACACAACTGAGAATGAAACTCGCCCATAATTTTAGTCTTTTGTGTTAATGCTGACGACGGCAAATTTTTCGCCATTAGATCTCCCTGCGAGGTTTACTTGTATTTTTTTTTTTTTTTTTTTTATTTTATAGTAGACAGTTTCCTGTTCTTCTCGTTGATTATATTTACTAACTTTTATTTCAGTCTGAAGAAATAAATTTATATTTTCCGTTTTTTTTTTTTTTTTTTTTTTTTTTTTTTATTTTTTTTTTCTTTTTTTTTTACTATATTTATTTTCAATTTTTTTTACTATTTTTATTTATTTTATAGTAGACAGTTTCCTATTCTTTTCGCTAGTTATATTCTAGATTTTATTTCAGTGTCTAGAAATAAATTTATATTTTCCTTTTTTTTAATGCTATTTTTTATATTTTTACTAGTATTTTTTTTTTTTTTTACTTTTTCTTTTTTCAATTTATGTTATATTAGACAGTTCCCTGTTCTTTTCGCTGGTTGTATTTATTAGCGTTTATTTCATTGTGAAGAAATGAATTTATATATTTTTTAATGTTATTTTTTATATTTTCATTTGTTTTTTTTCGAATGATATTTTTTATAAATTCTTTTGTTATTTAGAATGTTATTTTTTTATTTTTTCTTTGTTTTTTTATGCTATTTTTCATGTTTTTCTTTGTTTTTTATGCTATTTTTTATGCTTTTATGCTGTTTTTTATGTTTGCCTTTGTTTTTTAGGACGCTATTTTTATGTTTTCCTTTGTACTTCTAGAATGCTATTTTTTTGTTTTCCTTTAGTTTTATTTAAAATTCTATTTTTATGTTTTCCTTTGTTTGTTTAGAATATTGTTTTTTATGTTTGCCTTTGTTTATTTAGAATGCTATTTTTTATGTTTTCTTTTGTCTTTTCGTATGCTATTTTTTATACATTCCATTGTTTTCATAAGAATATTACGTTTTATAGTTTCGTTCGTTCTTTTCTTAGAATGCTATTTTTTTCATTTGTTTTCCAGAATGCCATTTTTATTATTTATTCTGCGTGTTCATACCAGCACAATCATACATAAACGTTGTGTTCTCAGCAGCGTTTCCCAAATAATTATATCAAATTTTATTATCATATTTTCACATTAACCGTTTGACGCGATGTTACATTTGTCGGTGACTATATTACCTCTTCAATGGCTGAACTGATCTCCTACATAAGGCATCTTGTCTTTCATTAAATTAAAATGTCCATTATAATATATGATTATCATCCTTATATTGCATTTTGTTCACTCATTTACATTTTTGTATTCGCATAAATTATATTTTCGTTTATCGCTCATTGACACATTTCTTTATTGACTACAGTTACTCACTTGTTTTCGAAACCTTGTTGCATAAGCGTTATTCAAAAGTTCAGGCTGAAATCAGAGCGTTCAGACATATGTCTCACAGATGGAACATGAACTTCAAAAAGGAAATAGTTCAAAATATCCCAAAACACAACTTCCGCACCAATGCTGATAACTGAAATTGAACGGTTGGTGTATTCCCTTACGATTCTCACTCGCTGCAATGTAGCCAATCCGGTATTCAGTCAACCTTTAACGTTGTTTACCTCGATAAACTATTTTTTAAAATAAATTTTCAATCGTTTTAGATTTGCCAGTAGATTGTGGAAGCCATTTGCGTATGAGCACTTGAAGAAAATGGAGGAAAGATCGTTGAAGAAAAAAAAATATACTTGTTTATGTATGTATGTATGTGTGCGTGTATGTAAGCATGTCTGAATATATGTGCATATATATATGCTCACACGTGTGTATGTATATGTGTATATATATATATATATATATATATATATATATATATATATATATATTGACAAAATCCACGGAGGAAAGAGAAACGATGGAGTTCTATAGGGCCTTTCGACTGTTTGTCCTTTGCTTAGAAGTCTGCTAAGTAAATGACAAGAAGTCGAGAGGCCTTGTAGACCTTCAACGTTTCTCTTTCCTTCGTGGATTTTGGCTTTGTTTATATATATATATATATATATATATATATTCATCATGTTCCGTATTTTCGTGATTCAGTTATACAAAAACACAAACACTTTATATATATATATATATATATATATATATATATATATATATATATATATATATATATATATTATATATATATGTGTGTGTGTGTGTGTGTGTGTGTGTGTGTGTGTGTGTGTGTGTAAAAAAGAGATGGGAATAGAAAGTTGGAGATACATAGAGTAAATGTTTGCGTCTTTTTTGCAGGCGTGTTTGCACTGCAAACGGACGTTTTTCCCCCATCTCCCCCCCCCCCCCACCCCCACCCCCCACACACTCCCAACATACAACTTCATTTTTGTGAGAGGTACTTCTGAAATATGCTATATACCTTTCAACGCAGCCCTCTCTCCTTTTTGCCGTCAAACTCCTATTTCAGGTGTTCAAACACACGACTGGCAACGCAAACAAACAATTCGACTGGAAAGGGAAGTGAAATTAAATATCTCGCGAGTAAAAAAAAAAAAAAAATAATAATTCGTAGCTCATTGTCCCGTGGAAAACATTAAATGAGCAATGCATGTTTTCCGAGCAGTTTACCTCCTACGCCAGGTAATGTTTTTCCTCAAATACGAATTAACGAAGTAGCATGAGATGGAAAGGTAAGAATCTCAACGCCGCACTGCGCCTCATTCGCTCAAGAAAATGCTGAATGAGATCGACCTGGTTACGAAACTGTATATAGCTTAAATCAGCTGATTTTCTTTTGTTTTTAGGAATGCGTTATAATCTTAATTTATAATATTAATCTGTCAGAATAGTTATACTTATTAATTGATTCAGATACATCAACTTAAGATTTTCATGGGGTACCTCATGAAATTCATGTCAGTGTATCATCTGTTTATCCCCATGATGTACGATGATTTTAAACATGGCCGTCAATTAAGGAATTTATTTCACGGAGAAATTTAAAATCTGCGTTGTAAAAACAAAGAGATAGAGAAAATGGGACAACTGAATGAGAGGAGAAAACAAGAGAAATAAGAGATGATGAAGGGAAGGGATTAGTGTTAAGAAGAATTACGAGAGGGAATAACGGAGAGGAGAGGTTTAATTAGAGAAAGAAATTTTAGCGAGCGTGCCACTCGTAAACTTCATTCGCTCGACCATGAGCGGAGTGGGAGATTACACACCCCCTCCCCCTTCCCCACCTCATCCCCCTAACGTGCAATATACCTCTCGTCTTGATCTGTAAATAAGAATTAGATTCATTATCGTACTTAAGACGCAGCCGAGTGATTGCTGTTGCTGGTTTGGTTGAAGATTTCAAGGCTTGTTCTTCACGCAGATGAAAACTTTGGTTTCCGCATATTCTTAAGAACTTTGGTTGCCCCCCCCCCCAACAAATAAATTTTTTTTTTTTCTTAAAAGAACTTTGGTTTGGTTTCCAACATATTCTTGGTGAACCTTTGGTTTAACACATATTCTTAACCCGAACTTTGGTTTCCACATATTAAATTTAGAACTTTTGGTTTTTTCCACATTATTCGGTAAGAACTTTGGTTTCCACATATTCTGGTTGACCAACTTTGAATTTCACATATTCTTAAGAAACACTTTGGTTTCCGCCATATTAATTTAAGAAGGAACTTGGTTTTCACATTTATTCCTTGGTGAACTTTGATCAACATATTCTTAAGAACTTTGGTTTCCACATATTCTTAAGAACTTTGGTTTCCACATATTCTTAAGAACTTTGGTTTCCACATATTCTTGGTGAACTTTGGTTTCCACATATTCTTAAGAACTTTGGTTTCCGCATATTCTTAAGAACT
>NC_087204.1:99631960-99652556 GCF_015104395.2 Macrobrachium nipponense
TAACTTAATTTTTTTATTTAATTGTGCTTTTTAAGGATGTACGCCATGAAACTTACGTTTTGTGAACATTTTGTTGTCTTATTGTCTTAAAGATTTCCATTACATCTTCAGACTTCAGTAACTAATAATTCTGAAGAAATTGTAACTCAAATGTTTTTTTATTTATTTTAAGACTTCTGTTATGAACTTTACATTTTGTTGACATTTTTCTATCTTATTGTGTTAAAAATTTCCATGACTTCATGGGACTCTGGTAACTAGTAATTCTGAAAGAAATTATAACTTATTTTTTTTATTTCATTGTGGATTTTAAGACCTACGTTATGAACCTTAGGTTTTGTGAACATTTTGGTTTCTTATTGTCTTAAAAATGTCTTACTTTTTCGAGACTTGTAACTAATAATAATCCTGAAAAAGAAATTAAAGTCATATTTTTTTCATTATTTCATTGCAATTTTTAAGCTTATTTCATGAACCTTACATTTTGCTAACTCCTTTTTAATTTTCTTAAAATTCACAGTCCTTCTCGAGACTGCTGAATCTAGTAAATAATAATACTGAAAGAAAATAAAATCATTTTTTTATTTCATTGCAAATTTTAAGACGTCGTGAACTTTTTACGTTTTGTGAATATTTTTCCTTTTTAATGTGTTCATAATTCATAGTACTTCTCGAGACTGCTGATTCTACTAACTAATAATCCCGAAAGGGACGTTTCCCAGATAGTGACCCCCCAAGGATTTTCGGAGGTCCTTCTCCAGGACTAAAATATTTCTTGAGGGTCATTATCTTTATGATATATCCAGTCGTTTGCTTTATGTTTTTTCCGGTAAACCCCAACGGGCTTGTACTAAACACGCCTCTGCAAAGGTGGATACACTTGGAAGTCACTATCTAGGAAAAGCGCCTCAGCGGCGTGATCGGTATGGCCTTGGTCTGCCACCTAGGTGGCTGCGAGTTCGATTCTTGTGCATTCCACTGAGGGGTCAGTGATGTGTATTTCTGGTGATAGAAGTTCACTCTCGACGTGGTTCGGAAGTCACGTCAAGCCGTTGGTCCCGTTGCTCAATAACACTGGTTCCATGCAACGTAAAAAACCATACAAACAAACAAACAACTTACCTAGGAAAGATCTCCCGAAAGAAATTAAGATCATAATTTTTTATTTATTTTATTTTTTTTTTTTGAGGCAGACAAACTCAGAGGAGGCAAAGTCAACACTCGGAAACGCAATTGTCTCGGGACGCTTTTGCCTGAAGGAGCTGACGTCAGCAGCTCCTCACAATTCCTTGGAGAAAGAGGTCTTCCGGGCGGTCGTCTAAATAAGAACAGAATTACGCAGTTAAAAAAAATTAAATATATGTATATATATATATATATATATATATATATATATATATATATATATATATATAGATATCTATATATATCTATATAGATATATATATATATATATATATATATATATATATATATATACATATATATATATAGATATATATATATATATATATATATACTATATATATAGTATATATATATATATATATATATATATATATCTATATAGATATAGATATATATATATATATATATATATATATATATATATATATATATATATATATAGATATCTATATAGATATATATATATATATATATATATATATATATATATATATATATATCTATATATATATATATATATATATCTATATATATATATATATATATATATATATATATATATATATATATATATATATATATATATATATATATAAAACTGACTCCCGGGGCGAGGCCACTATGCCCTTGGGAAAATGAACATGTGGAGAAGGATTAAAAAAAAAATAAAACAAAAGTGGAAAAAAAAAAAAAAAACTAAATAAAACATACTCCTGGGCGAGGCCAGTATGCCTTAGGCAAAATGAACATCTGGAATGATTTACAAAAAGAAGAAGAAGAAGAAGAAGAAGAAGAAAAGAAGAAGAAGAATGTTCATGCCACAAACCGTTCGTGACGAGTGCCCGTAAAAGCACGCCTGGGCATTCATGCCCGTTTATTGATTGATTGACTCATCAGTCATCATGACTACTATGAGGGTCACTGCTGCCGATCGTACCCTTAGAAATAACATGACCTTACATGGCCGAGTATGCTCCCAAATTAGATATTTGTTCTTTTGTTTGTATCCCTGCTTTTGGAAAGAGAGAGAGAGAGAGAGAGTAAAGGGGGGGGGGGCGGGGGTCGTGTTTGTGCTTTTGCAGGCGAATTAGCGTAGCAAATAAACCCTCCGTCCGACTTAGCTTATAGTGAATATTATTTTTAAATGTCACTTTTTTGGTTGGGGGGGGGGGGGGTTGTGGGGAAGGGGGCGGGACCCCGTAAAATGCACACACGTTGCTTTCCTTCGCTTGGGATTTTAATGAAGGAAATTGCATACTAGTAAAAAAAAAACCTTGCAATCGACTTAATCAGCTATTCACTCCAAGTTCGGGTTTATCCTGAGGGGTCGTGTTTTGGCATCATTTACAGAGCGAAAAATACGTGTATCATGTGTTTGTTGTTTGTTATATGTTTATGAAGTTTTATTTTTTTATTTTTTAGATCGTCACAGCTTAGATCTGCTTCCGTGCCAAGTTCTTTGCAAACTACTTGTGACCCAAATTGGATTTAGAAGCAAATTCCTTGTTTCTTCTTAATCCTGAAATGAGAATCATTTACTCGCGGATATAGCTCAAGGAACATTTGAGATGATTTTATCTTGCATTAACTCTCAGCATTTCGAATTCATAACCGCATCATGAAGATTATCATCTGTGGTTTTCCTTTGAGCCATCAAGCATCTTATCCCTGAGTTTATTTCAGTTTATTTCTGGGAAACTTGAGAAAAAGATTGGCCCGCCATAATATCGAGATGAATTTCCTTTTGCTGTGTTGCAGCGCTAGATAAAAGAAAGATGATTCATTCTTCTATGTAAAGCAAACAAGAATGTTACAAAAAACGAACTTTTTTTCTTTTCTTTTCTTTTCTTTCTTCCCTTTTTTATTTATTTATTTTTATTTTATTTATTTATTTATTTAGTTATTTATTTATTTATTTATTTGTTGCTGCTTTTTTGTTGTCACTTTCAGCGCTGAATGACTTCACAGGTCCCAGTGCTTGGTCGTTGGTCTAAATTTTATATTCAATTCAATTCATTATTTTTCTGCCTTCTCGTAGTGAACACGAAATTCTCTTGAATTATCGTCTTAACATTTTGCTATCTCCTACATTATCAATAATCTTGCTTTGTATCTGTGATGTTTACAGTTATATTTTACTTTAACATTATATTTATTTATTTATTTTTGTGGCTCATAGATTGTATAGGATAAACAGAAATCCCTCGAAATCTTCCCTTTGTTGAACATGCCATTTCAAAGGACTCTTGATTAGCTGAGCGATTTCGTCAGAGGAATTCAAAACGCTGAGTTTCCTGCCGTATATAATTTCACTTCCTTTCGCCGAAACATTATGAAACCATGCGTAAGATTTATGCAACCATCTCGCCAGGCTACTGACACGTGCCTTTTTTTAGTTGATGCCCCCCCCCCCCAACCCCCCGCCCTTCGAAGCCATAAGAGGGAATATGTTTGTTTACCTCATCGTAGCCGAGGGAGATTACGTCCGTCAGCATCCTCCCGTGACGCAAAACCGTTTTCCCCGTGTCCGTAGATATAATAATGACATTATCGAAGGAAAAACTGTTTTGTAACTTATCTCTCCTTGTGTTCCCACCCGCTTATATTAGGAAGTCTTCGGAGGGGTTTGGCGTTGAAGGTCAATTTTGACCGGTATTTTTTTCCATTTTAATGTTGTTGTTTTTTTTTATTTATGACATATTTACCTTGGTATTATTTTGTTCACTCATAGACTTATTTTTTTATATTCATTGTTAATGATTTACCTCATATCCCAGCTGAAAAAATCTCTCTCTCTCTCTCTCTCTCTCTCTCTCTCTCTCTCTCTCTCTCTCTCTCTCACATCCACACACAGACAAACAAACAAACAAACAAACTCGTATACGATGCACAATCATTTCTGTTACACCATCAAAGCCATCGGATTCATACTCATTGTTTTACACACACACACGCACACAAACAAAATAACTCATATGCGATGCACAATCATATTTGTTACACCATCAAAGGCATCGGATTCATACTCATTGTTTTAGGTTTTATTGCGCGATAAGCATGTATTTTTCTCAGCATGATTGATTTGCATTAATATGGCCTTATGCCAACAAGGTCCTTTGCTCTGAGGATCTTGCCCTTGAGAGTACTAAGGTGGGTAAGGGCAGCGTATGATGGCCTGTTGTAGACTTCAGGACTCTGACCATTTCTGGTAAAGTGATTTGTATTCAGTTCTACTACTAATATTTCCTACGGTTTAGAGCAGAGCAATGGATGACCTTCGACCTGGTCTACTACTGATATTTCCTATGGTTTAGACCAGAGTAATGGATGACCTTCGACCTGGTCTACTACTAATATTTCCTATGGTTTAGAGACCAGAGCAATGGATGACCTTCGACCTGGTCTACTACTGATATTTCCTATGATTTAGACCAGAGCAATGGATGACCTTCGACCTGGTCTACTACTGATATTTCCTACGGTTTAGAGACCAGAGCAATGGATGACCTTCGACCTGGTCTACTACTGATATTTCCTATGGTTTAGACCAGAGCAATGGATGACCTTCGACCTGGTCTACTACTAATATTTCCTACGGTTTAGAGACCAGAGCAATGGATGACCTTCGACCTGGTCTACTACTGATATTTCCTACGGTTTAGAGAGCAAAGCAATGGATGACCTTCGACCTGGTCTACTACTGATATTTCCTACGGTTTAGAGAGCAAAGCAATGGATGACCTTCGACCTGGTCTACTAATAATATTACCTATGGTTTAGAGCAATGAATGACCTTCGACCTGGATGGATGAAACTATAGGTCATCATTTAAAGGGTTTGAAATGCCCTCTGTTTGATTAGATTTTGTTTTGCTGAGCAAGCAGTAGTGCTTCACATTCCCGCGTCACTGATTAACGAGGGATGGAGAGAGAGAGAGAGAGAGAGAGAGAGAGAGAGAGAGAGAGACTGTGATCGTGTTTAGTTGATTACAAAGCAGTAAGCTTTTAGTACTTCGCTCTTGTTTTAATTTGATTAAATCTGGAACATGATGGAATGTCATCTCCACGGTCTCAATATAACCAGGAAAATATAAAATTTAATGTTCATTAATTTTCTTTCAAGCAACTTTCGTTTCTCTTTCATCTCCGTCTTCTGTGTATTATTTCATTTTTAGTTTTTCTCTCTATTTATGCATAAATATTTATATATATAATTTATCTATTTATTATTATGTATTTCTTATTTCTGTATTGAATAAATTATATTATTCAATTCTTTTGTGTTCAAATTATAGTATGTATATATATATATATATATATATATATATATATATATATATATATATATATATATATATATATATATATATATATATATATTTATGTATGCATGTATATGTATATATATGTGTGTGTGTGTATGTGTGTGATAGATGTTTAATATATATATATATATATATATATATATATATATATATATATATATATATATATATAATATATATATTAATCACAAATTTATCAGTTCATTTACTTGTGCGAATTTATAATTTTTTATTTATGTATTTACAATAGTCCCCACTTCCTTGTTTATATAAAAAAATATTTGCCTTCAGACTTACATACACTCACACACATATCATATACGTATCTATTATATATATAAATATATATAATATATATATATATATATATATATATATAAATATATATATATATATATATATATATATATATATATATATATAGTTATGCTTTCATACATGATGTGAGTAACATTTAAACACACACCTGCGTTCGCCTATTAGATTGTGGACTCGATATATATTTTGTAGTGTAATGCATCATCAGTGCTACTCCGAACAGTACAAGCACCCTTCTTTCCGTATTTTAATTACCATTTTTAATGTCCCGCATCGCTGTGAGCTCAAGAACAAAATGAAATCCATTCTTAATCTCCCCTTTTTTTAACTAGAAAATCTCCTCTCTCTCTCTCTCTCTCTCTCTCTCTCTCTCTCTCTCTCTCTCTCTCTCTCTCTCTCTCTCTCCTCTTCCATCGTTAAAGAAAGTCTGCCGTGGGATCTTGTCCAGATGTCGCTTTCTAAAAGTAAGGGAAGACGTCTTGCTCTATTTATGTACCGTTTATACTATTATCTTTAGCAGCTGTCGCGTTTATCAGGCGAATAATCGCTCTTCAGAGGTTACCTGAAGGAGAACAGGAAGGGGAATCCTAAGAAATCACATCAGTGCCCTTAAGACTGTCTAGAATTTTTGATAATTTTGACCTCCGTTAACATCACGCGGTGCACTGTAGGCAAGCCTTTTCATTCATTTTTGCCGTACCTCCGTTCATATTCTCCTTCGTCCATCTTACTTACCACGATTTCTTCCTGTTAAATCTTTAAACCACCTCTTAAGTTCTCTTTCAGCGCTGCCCGACCTCATAGGTCCCAGCGCTTTGGCCTTCGGCCTAAATTCCATATTCCAGTTCCATTTCCAGATGTAACCTCGGTTAAGGATTAAACGTTACAGGAAGCCCATCAGCGTCCAGATAACAACGTCCTTTTTCTCTCCCCGTTGATGCTATAGATGTGATTATTGAGTCTTCGTCCCACTACTAAACTCCCCAGTTTTCAGATTTAAACCCGTTACGAATTCTGTTTAGGAATTGAGTCATGTATCGCGCTTACCTGGCGTTACCTGTCGTCGTCAGCTTTCAGGGGGCACAGGTACGGCTTCGGAAGTGGGTTCGGATTGTAGGAATCGTGATTCGTTTCGTAACTATGCTGCTACTATACTGTCTAGTCCGAGTTACGTCAGGTCTCGTACTTGCTGTTATACCCAGAGAATGTATTCATATTTTCACTTACTCGTTGAGTAAGCCTTGTTGCCTTCACATATTCATCCTATAGAGCTGTTTGACTTTATCTTTTCTCATGAATTGGCCATAACGATTGTTAGGGCAGACTCACACTACGAGAGAGAGAGAGAGAGAGAAGAGAGAGAGAGAGAGAGAGAGAGAGAGAGAGAGAGAGAGAGAATTGAGCTTGTGGGCTTTATAAATACGTGTGAGTATGGCACTCGAACGAAAGTTAGATGCCGAACTTAATGCACGTTAGCTAGAACTGCTTCTCGGCTTACTATAATCTGTTTTTTTCCATCTGTCCACCCGCCTGTGGTGTTTGCGTATGGTAACACTGCGTCCCGGGCTTTACATAGTTACGCTGTATAAGTTTTAGGTAAATAAAAGGATATCTGGGTGTACATTTGCAACTGAAAAGTGTTTTAATAATTTACTGTATGCGAACTACACCGTTAATATTCGAAATAGGATATTATTATAATTGTTGCATGTAAGCAGAATGTAACTATCTAAAGCCCGGGACGCAGTGTTACCATACGCAAACACCACAGGCGGGTGGACAGATGGAAAACAAACCGAGTATAGGATAGTTAATGAAAAACAGTTTCAGCCATTTCATTGACTCCCCTTGCAGCTGATGTAATAATAATAACGTATTTTTGTTTTTGTAGTTCAGCACCTAACCTTGAAAATTTACTGCGTAGCCAGAGGCAAATAATTAAAAAAAGATTGTCTTGATTATTAAAAATTGTCTTTATTATTTTTTATGGCATTCTTTATTTACAGTATTATTGGTTATGTCAGGAGAGTTATATACTTATTCCCTTCTGTACAGTACTTGCAAATATACAGAGTTGGTTTTGTTTTTTTACTTTATACAAAGTGAAGGGGCACATTACTGACATTACAAATACCCGAAAGAAAATTGTGGGGGGGGGAGAAGGTTAAAACCCCCTGATATAGAGTATACAGTTTGTGTGTGTGTGTATGAAATTATAACAAACGATAAAGGCCCAGAACACCTACGATCAGTAACCCCTTGTCAGTTCCTACAACCGGCTTCGAAGTTACGATCTCGTAATATACTTTGCGATCGCTGTATCGTTTCCCCGGTACGTGACATCACGTCGTAACTTTCGCCCAGTGACGTAAACTCTCCTGACCTGGCCTCATGACCACGAGACTCGAAACTCCACCCCCTCCTCCCTCCCATTCCCCCTCCTTTTCTCCCCCTCTATGTCAGTCTTCCTCAAACGTCTCTTAAGGGGGGAGCACAAATCCCCTTTTCAACTGTACTATGAAAGAAGCCATACCTATTTTCTACTCTTGTACTGCACGGTCTCTCTCTCTCTCTACTTAAGAGGCGAGTAGGTTGTGTGCTACATCAATATGTCTGGTTGAAGAGAAATTTATTATTATTATTATTATTATTATTATTATTATTATTATTTTATTATTATTACTACTGAGAAACAAGCTATATTTGTAAAATATGTTTGTACCCAAATGGCAAATATAAAGGTGGGAATTGCTCCTTCACTTCAAGAATCGAACAAATTTTATTATTATTATTATTATTAGTATTATTATTATTATTATTATTATTATTATTATTAATTATTATTATTATTATTATTATTATTATTATCGAACTTGGGCCATGATCGTAACTATTCAAGATTAAGAGTATAAAATTTCAACTTTTGCTGAATTTCGAAAATTATGGACAAATTTAGGCATGTACATATATATACATTTTTACGGATTTTGATCGCCTCGTTTACCCAGCAGTCATTAAATTATTCAGTTGCAAGAAGAGCAGCCTTTTTTTCTCCTATCAGCTGACGTTAGGAGGGAAAACTCAGGCCAGACATAGGCATGTCTGGCGCCAATCGGAGTAGCGGGGTGAGAAAAAACTCGTTAAATATTAGGGAGTATCCAAAGGGGAGTGTGTAGCTAGTGAGGTACTTCTTAGGCCTACTCTTAAGATCCCTTATCCTGTGAACTTTTGCTGGTCGTATGTCTGTTCCCAGGATGACCTGCCAGTGAGGGGAGAATGCTGCCCCAATACCCAAGATTCACGCCTGACAACGCTCTCAGTTCAGCCCAGTCCTTGACCCAGGACAGACGTCCAAGCCAGCCTGCCCATAGGCCTAACTGGCGCTAACTAGCGCACCCTGAACTCTGACAAAGCCAACGCCATTCTCCAAAGTTCCTCCACATAAGGCACCCAGGTTCGTCTTGAGTTACAGTCATATTGCCAGTTCTTTTCTGCTGAGTCAAATAAACTCTTCCACATTTTCCAATTCAAATTCCTACATATCAAACGAACCTCCCTTTGTTCCTTCTCTGCCTAATGGCCGCATGCTACCCTTTTGTGATCGTCCCAGACAAACAAAGTCTTCATTGAGCTTTCATTTAAGCACTAGAGTTCCTCCCCCAGTGTGTGTTAGATAAAGTGACTGACTTTGTAGCTGAAATATAGTGCAAGAAGTCTTTATTTTATGTTGTGTTTAATCTGGGAACTCGTTTCCAGATTTGCTGAGTCCGTGCTATGTCTCCTCACAAGCGCTTCCTTACCTATTATCAATTTTGGAAAACCAGCATTTAATTAGTATTTGATTTTGGCCATCTTTTCCGTATTGTGAAAGATAGGAGCGGTGCAGACATTATGCAGCGCTCTGACCACATGTGGCCAATTTGCCCTGCCTTTATCCCAGGCCAGTCAATGTTTCTTGTAAAGAAATGTAAATTAGAGTAATTAGCTGGGTTTTCAATGGCAACCTTCCAGAGAACAACTAAAATCCCTTTTACAATTATCTAAGGTAAGTCCTAAGCGCTCCATATTTTCCCTCTTAATTTTTTCCCTTATGTTTGGGGCAAAAGGCCAGCCCCATATGTAATAATATATATATATATATATATATATATATATATATATATATATATATATATATAGTATATATATGTATATATATATATATATATATATATATATATATATATATAGTATGTATATATGTATGTGTGTGTGTGTGTGTGTTGAAAGCTCTCGAAGGCAAAGAGGAAAAGACGAGAGGTTTCAGGATATTAAATGAAGCCTTATAAGTATCACCATTATTTTCGTATAATATAATATCAAGGGCGTGTCACGGATTTAACTCTTGGTCTCTATGCATTTTTCCCCTTTGGGATCTCTCATTTTTGCACTGTCTTTTCCATTAGGGTTTCATGCAAAAGCTTTTAGGAGACTCGGTTGTGCTTCTGCGCTATATAAGGTATGACAAGATTTTCCCCTTTTTTTGTTTTTTTCTCGGGACGCGTATGAGGCTCAGATGTGTTTCATCACGTGAAATCTGGGTAATTTTTGACGCGTACAATATGTGGGTTTTTGAGATGAATGTCCAAGATCACATACCTACATAGACGGCACACACACACACACACACACACAACTTTTTGGGACACTTGACATGCGTATCTACGTAATTAAAAACACTTGTATTGAAGTTCACAAACATATTTGGCTGTAATTTCCTGTCTGTTTTCTTATCAGGTTAAGGATTATATTTAATTATATTTATATTATATTTATATATAGATAATATATATATATATCTTATATATATAATTATCTAATTATATATAATAAAATGTATTGATGAATGTATATATGTGTATATATATTTATATAAATATATAATCAACTAATAATGTGATAGGTAGGAAATCTAACAAGCAAATATGTCGACTTTGACACATATTTTCTATTATCTTGACAGGCAGGCTTGTATTACATATCGTAACCGCCTATTATCTCATAAGTTACGATATTCTCCGTCTCATTATATAGAACTAATCTGAAACTATTTGAGGTTTCGCTCTGTGATTTTTTTATTTCAAAATCTTGAATCGATTACTATCAACATCTTGTACGCAGACATGTTGATAACTGTGAATATTTTGTATCAATCGTCTTCAGATCTATGGCAAGGAGATTCCACAATCCGCGCAGCTATTTTCATACCTTAAATGTGAAAGAGAAAAAGGGCTTGTGGAGACGAACGAGAAACTGGAGACTCTTGTCTGTAGAAACCTCCTCCCTCTTTAAGAAAAAAAAAAAAAAAAAACTGAAATCCCGTTTGGAATGGAACTTCTAAGACTTCTGTGGTACTACTGTCGGTAAGTACCACGATGCTGTACTTTGCGTTCTGCGTTATTCTCTCTCTCTCTCGTTTCTGACAAGTTCACCCTAAAATTATTGCCAAAATTTTGATTAAATAAACCCTCTCTCTCTCTCTTCTCTCTCTCTCTCTCTCTCTCTCTCTCTCTCTCTCGTTTCTGACAAGTTTACCCTAAAATTATTGTAAAATTTTGATTAAATAACCTCTCTCTCTCTCTCTCTCTCCGACTTACTCGTACTTAAAATTCCTCTAAATTTTAATAAATACCCCCCCCTCTCTCTCTCTCTCTCTCTCTCTCTCTCTCTCTCTCTCTCTCTCTCTCTCGTTTCTGACAAGTTCACCCTAAAATTATTGTCAAAATTTTGATTGAATAATCTCTCTCTCTCTCTCTCTCTCTCTCTCTCTCTCTCTCTCTCTCTCTCTCTCTCTCTCTCTCTTTTCTGACAAGTTCATCCTAAAATTATTGTCAAAATTTTGATTAAATAAATCCTCTCTCTCTCTCTCTCTCTCTCTCTCTCTCTCTCTCTCTCTCTCTCTCTCTCTCTCTCGTTCCAAAAGTGCCGTTACATTCTGGTGAACTGTTTGTAATGGTGGATTAGCGTTTTTCTGTCTCTCTGGTTTGGCGTTTTCATTTGATGCTCTTTCCTATATTTAAATATTGCGTAATGAAATGCCCTTTTTTTGTATAATGTGAGGTGACTATTTTAAATATACTAAATGTCTTTCTGTACAATCTCAGCTCGATATATTACTTAATATACAGGCACTTTGTCTTGTAAACTGAGATGTGTTAATTTTCATGAATTCTTCTCGGTTATGAGTTATTTTCGTTAAGAAATATTAGTCTTATTATTGTTTTCAAATATTTTTAGTTATGATTGGAAGACCCGTTAGGCCTAACACTGTCTTTTGCACAGACTAGAAGCATTAATACATTTTAATTCGTGAAAATAAGTTGAAATCGATGCTATAAGAATAAGTCAGGAAAAGGGTAACCTATATTTAGCTTGGAAGTGATTTAGGCAAGAAATAACAACCGGGCAAAATCAGACAGAAAAATTGCGATCCAAGACTTTGAATGTATAGTAATACCCTTTGCAGATGCCTAAGTAGTTAGTTATTTTACAGTCTGGAAGGTCTTTATCACTATCTATCCATAATAATAAAACCCCGAGAGAATCTTTCTTGTTTGTCCGCCCCGGATGGGGATAGGTAGGGGATCGGGAGTGTAGGGGAGACAAGACACATCCACCCTCCTCCTGTAAACCTGTTTGTCCATCCTGGGTGCATGCGGGATAGGTAAGCAAGACTCACAGCGCTGTGTTCCAGCACAGCGTAGCACGCGCCATCAAGCTCGTACTTGTATATTACCCTGACCCGTGATGAGTTTTTTTTTTTTCTTTCTTTTTTTTTTTGAGTGTGTATGAAATATTAGAGGTTGATTTCCATGGACCTATAAACAGGAAAATAACTTTATGCCTTACAAGGTTTGTCTATCCAAGCCCTGAAGACATATCCTCGTAAGGGGTAGTGTTGTCCATGCACCTGCGTGGTACACTGTAGGCAGTACTAAATTAGTTAGCATCGGACCATAGCTGCACAGTGTTTTTTTTTTTTTTTTTTTTTTTTTACCTCTGTTCGGTCTTTCTTTCATCCACTTTGCTGACCAACCACTCCAACTCCCTCATTTTCATAAATTTTCATAAATCAAAACCTGAAGAAATACTATTAATAATCCAAAAGTCTTAGGATAGAAAAATTTATTTTCTACTTAACCTCTGAAATACATTCTAGTTTCACTTCTATAAATATTCCTCTGGGTAGTTCTTTTGTAATACTTTAAATCTGTCTTTTAGCGAAAGCCCTGTAATTTAGGACTAAATGATGATTGATTGATTGCTTCATCAAACTGTTGTCACAACATCGTGGGTTGTCGACGCTGTGTTGGTGGATTTGTGGAAATAGGAACTCGAGATTTATCTATGATATTTGGCAGTGATCTTGCGCTGGGAAGTATGAGGTCATTCAGCGCTGATAGAGAAATGAAGAGTGGAAATCTTTGAAAGGTGCAGCAGGAGGAGGAAAACCTCTCAGTCGCACCATGAAATCGTTGGGAGATGGTAAAAGAGAATACGAACGGATGTACAGTAAAAGGAATGAAGGCGGTTGCAGCCAGGGGTCGAAGGGACGCCGCAAAGAATCGCAAATAGATGCCTACAGCGCACCTCGTGAGGTGCACTGACGGCGGTACTATCAGATGAATACGGCCATTGTTTTGCGTATATGACCTCAAGCCTCGCGTCCGCTCAGAGGTCAAAAGAATCACGCGGGATTACGGACAAGCCCTTCGGGGCTTCGGGCTAAATACGGACAACCAGTGCGCGACTTGTACGAAGGCAATTGATTCGAACAAAACTTTGGACAACTGTCAAAGTCAAGTAGCGACTTCGGGAAATTCTGTTAACGTCGGCAGCCCGAAAAGTTTTTGTCAGCTAAACTACACAACTGTATTCGGAGGTCTTACACTAATCCTGCTTGCAACATATGTCAACGTAATCATCAACAAACCTTTCTTTAAAAACGACTTTATTATTTCAGTAAAATCAAAGATCTTTTTATATAGATAAAGTGTAACGTAAATTTAGAAACTAGAGATAGATTATACTTAATTAGTAAGGTTTACTCTTCATTGCTGCTAGGCTTCATCGCCCGTTTTTTTTTTTTTTTTTTAAGGTATTTGGTACTTTAAAAAACTTTGTAATCGTGATTTACAGAAGAGCAGTATTTTCCTTTGTTCAGTTTATCAGTCAGTCGACGATCAGGCGACGCGAAAAAGTCATAAAGCAGAATACATATCCCCCCCCCCCACACCCCAGCTCGTGTTAACTCAGGAATAATCTACCTTCGGAAGCCATCTAAATAAATGTGTGACTGTATACAAATACACATACATCAGGTGCGGGATAATATCTATTATGCATTTCTTTCCAGATATTTGCGTGGACATGTTGAAAAATATAATCATCATTCAAAAACATACTGTACATATACATACTTTAATATATTTTACAAACTTATGGTGTAGAACTTCTTTGCTGCTTGTGTTAAACTATTGTGCAGCAGTTAAGGTTGAAAATGGTACTCTCTCTCTCTCTCTCTCTCTCTCTCTACATTAACTAATAGAAACATTCAAAATACTGAAAGGCATAACAAAAGTAGATAGCTTATTCATGTTAAACGAAAACCAGAGAAGAAATAATGGATGGAAACTAGAGCTGAAGAGATACAACACATCTCATTGCGGGAACTTCTTCACAAACAAGATATGTGACTTGTGGAATAAACTGCCACCAGAAGTTGTAAACAGCAACAGCGTGGAAGAGTTTAAAAGAAAAGCTCGACAAAATCATTAGGACTGCGAATGAACAGTAAAACCTGCTCCTAGAGACAAGGGAGCGCATGATGTTTCCTCGGATGGACTAACAAGTCTTTGTGACATCCTAATCCTTGTAACTTCCTGTAAAATGAAATGGCTTTTTTGGAAATAGACCACGAATAAAAGAGAACAAGATTGAATATGTTGAGTGCTTGGAGATACGTGGTAGTGGTAAAAGGAAACCGCGTGTGAAAAGATGGTTCAAAATGTTTCAAGATGATCTGGTCATCTGGAAAGAATCATCTGGAAAGAATGAAGATGATAGATTGACAAAAACTATATAGATTTAAAAGGGACGATGTGGAAGATAAAAGATATAAAAAGTGATGGGTGAATGAGATGAAAGATATATTGTCACTCTAAGTCAAAGTCCGGAGGTGGATAAAAGGAAGAATGTCGATAGGAGCTGTAGCAGAATTATGACAAATATGAAATGGATTTTTCATCTTTTCTACAGCAAAGAGTGACGAGAAAAGTGACTGGCCGCTATATTCACTCTCTGGGATCATCATCTGCTTGAAAGGCTAATGTGCTAAATCTTGAAAAATTAGGAGGAAAAAACTAGCCTAAAACAAGTACTACGTCAAATCTGTGTCCTTATTCGACCTCTGCTGAGCTTTGAAATGTGAACAGGGCTCATGAAAGCTTTTATTCACTATTATTTTCGAAGTCAGTACCGAAGTCGACGTGGTAGTCCATTAAGATATGGCGCTTTATCAGACCCTTTTATGCTTTAGAACCTCGTCTCCCTCACGCCCATTCATCTAAACCAGACTTCCGCCTTGAACCGAGGCCACGCTGAGAGTCGGTGGGTGGGCGTGTCTAAAATGCGCCCCCCCCACCTCCCCACCTCCAACACAAACACACACACACACACACACGCACGCACACATTTCTCAGACTTATCCATTCAAACTGTATGAAACATGAACTTTGTTCTTGAAGAGTTCTATTGTAGACGATCTGTTCTGCTTAAGTTTTGTTCTCGTATTCCACCGCAGATGTCTCTATCTATCTGTCTATCTGTCTGCCTGTCTGTAGACTCTTGTTTCCTTATTCGTTGCTCTTTGTGCCTCAGTGAAGTGTGACGGTTGTTGTGTATGACAATTTTCCATTGCCAGAAGCTTGCTTACTGCCTTTTTCGTGGGGGAGAACATACCCAGATCTCGTTTTCTTTATTGGCATGCCTTACTTCTTATGTGGTTGCTCAATTGATCCGTTTCTTCGTTTTAGTTGTGGGTTAAATTAATATATTTGGGAAACTAATTGCCATTGCTGTATAATTCGAGGTCATCTGATTTTGGATGGCAATGAAATTGTAAATTTAAATCATTTTCGTTTGCAGCAAAAGTTGTTAACCAAATGAAAGGGATCAGTTAATAAGCATCTGGCAACTTTAGTAATAAAAGAAAATAAGGTAAAATAGAAAAAAAGAAGTATTTTTAGTCCTCTATGAACCCGGGCGATAATATTGCTATGAGACCAGACTTCCAGCCTTTCAAACACACACACACACACACACTGTTTCGAACTTCGAAACTCAAAGACTTCTGCTTGTGGAAGATGTCTTTCATGCTAGGTCCTCCCCCAACCCTAAGTTCCACCCCCCCCCCACCCACCCTTTACAATCGTCCCCCCTCCCCCCTCCCCCGCCCACAACTTCTTAGCCAACATTCTGAAGCAATTAGAGCAACAAACTCGGGAACATGATCGGCTTTGTGTCTTTCTATGATATTGTTGGCTTAAACTGCCGTCGGAATGAGATATTACTTAGATAATGATGCATGTTGTACGAGAACTTTCAGTCCGCTTAATTGATCAACTAATTTATGTTGTGTATTGTGGTATCAATAACAGCAAAGTTTATCAAATTTGATCATGATTATGACTACTAGCAAACATATGTATACAGAAATTATGTACGAAAATTCGTAAAGTAACTAGTAAGTCTACGGGCAGGACCAGCTCCGTTTCAGGGAATCCCTTCTCACCACCAACCCCCATCGGAGGTGAGGGGAGGTAGGATGAAACCCCATTATAAACCATCTTAGGGGTCCCCACCATAACCCTGCCAAGTTTCATGCCAATCGGACCAGCCGTTTGGCCGTAATTGAATGACAGACGGACGGGGAGACATTACGCCCATTATAGTAAGATAAGTGTGTTCAATCGTTGTATATAGTTTTCAATGAACTTTTCAGTATATATTGCATGTTTCAATTTCACAAACGTCTCCGTAATTCTAGAATGTCTAGTTATGATTTACAAATCAAAATGTGTTTAGATTAGTTTGCAATCATATAAATTTCAAGTCATTTTCATAATTTCGAATTTGAGATCACTCGACAAAAACATAATCAAAAGAAGGAAGATGGGTTAAAGACAATGGACAAAAAAGCCTTTAAAAATGAAAACCATTTCACAGAAAAGATAGGGAACCTTTTTATTTTCCTCTCTAATTTTACAAAAAAAAAAAAAGTTTATAGGATTGATCATATTTACATTTGGCTTCTTTGACGAAACGAATAGTTCCTCCTATCTCTCTCTTTCTCTCTCGAGGTATCTCTTCCATTTTATTGAAAAAAGTCGAATCATATCATACTACTACGAACTTTTATAGCATCGTACCACTGTGATGAGACCTCTCTCTCTCTCTCTCTCTCTCTCTCTCTCTCTCTCTCTCTCTCTCTCTCTCATATTTTCTTTTAAATAAAAAAATTCAAATCAATGCTACGAACATTTCTACGATTGACCAGGGCTAAATCGTACCTCTCTGACGAGACGAGTCGTTCCTTGGTCTGTCTATCTGTCTGGATTTCCTTGGGGGTGGGACGAAACCCCACCTCCCAACAAAAAAAGAAAAAAAAAGAGAGAGAGAGAGAGAGAGAGAGAGAGAAACAGACACACAAAAGACAATCGGGATTTCGTAGTCTTCAGGATCGAGGGCATCATAAACTGAACTGGGCATTTGCGCCAACCTCCCTGGAAGCAGCGAAGTAGTCGAGACTTGGAAACGACAACAACAGCAAAAAAGGAGACAATGAAAGGAAGAAAACGACGCACAAAAAAAGTGGGAGTAAAAGAGCAAGCAAATGTCGGAGAAATACACTTTGGGACGAATTTCAGAGCTGCAATGAAAAGATTTCCGGGAATGAATTCAACGCTGTTTTTACTTCGGAATCTCCAAGAACGGAGGAGAAGATGAAGAAAGGAAGAAAGAAAGAGTTGCTCTTCTTCTTTTTTTCAGGATTATTTGTTGCGGTTTTGTTTTTTGCTCCTGTCTGTCATCTGCTGTCTGTTTGGGTGTAATCAGGTCCGTCATATTTGTATGTATATACCTTCGTGCATGTGCGTATATGTATGCGCATGCGTGTACAAGCGTTGAATGGCCTATAGCTTCCCAAGTGCTTGACTTTTAAACCTGAATTTCATAGTCCAGTCCAATTGTAAAGTTAGGTTTGAGAGAGAGAGTGTGTGTGTGTCTTTGTGTATATATATAACTCATTTTGCGTTAATTTTTTTTAATATGGTTATGTAAAGTACTATAGTAGATTGGCATCAACCGTGCATTTGACGTCTAGGCCAGTCCCTTACGACGCTCCTGATTGGCTGTTGATAAGCCAATCTTAAGGCTGGAAACTCTCAGCCTCTCGAGAGAGTTCACATGGGCAGGATGTATGTTCCACCTCTCCTGAAAGACTTATCCCTCAGGAGAGGTGAAACATAGATCCTACGAATGTGAACTCTCGAGGGAGAGACAGTTTCCAACCCTGTAATTGGCTTATCAATAGCCAATTAGGAGCGTCGTAAGGGACTGGCCTAGACATCAAATGCATGGTTGATGTGAATCTACTATAGTATAGCCTCATCAAGGACCACTTTGTGGTAATAGCAGTTTGAGATCTGCATGGCAACTAAGACTAAGATAGTGAATGGAATACTTGAGTACAAACATAAAGCACCGATGTATTATTATCTGTTCTTAACGGACGGAAAGTCACCTCACTTATAAAAGTTGAAAGAGCTATGAGAAGTTCATGTCATTCGCGACAGTGGCGAATTGGTTATTTATAAACAAGCAGAGTTAATGTGTAGCGTAATTTGCGGATTGAAAACTTATAATCTTGCGATACGGAAAATCATTGATAGTGTCTGGACGTGTATAAAGATTAAATTATTGTATTGTACTGTATTACATTAAAGATCTAAGTCATTTAGTGAATATCTCTATGATAAAAGGGTGGCTCTGTGAAACCGCGGTAAAGATATCTTGTAGAATGAGACAGTTGTTGCTGTGACACTTAGTGTCCATTGCTGCCAGATTTCCCTCAATATGACACCATGAAAATTACGAATTTTGTTTTAGAATAATATCAGAGGTGGCTAGATTTTTTTTTTTTTTTTTTTTTTTTTAAGATAATGGTACTGAAAAGTATCTTCAAGCTCCTCTATTAATTGGACTGAATGTGACATAGATTGAACAGTCACAAGAGAGATCGAAACGAATTGCTAAAGTCAGCCCAAATATATTCAGAATGTAAGCATACCACTTTCTGATAATAGGAAGAGACACTCCTTTCGGAAAACCAAAGCAAATATCAATTGCATCTTGAATAGCTCGTAACTTAGGCCACACATCCAGCATAAACACTCTATGCTAAATTGCTTTAACACAATTATATTAAATAAATGATAACATATCCCTTGCTAAACTTTGCTGCAACTTGTGTGATTGGTCTACATCTCCGTGGATATCTAGCTACATCCTGTGCTAATAAACGAACTCGCTATTAAGAACTTCGTTGTGACGGACCCAGAAGTACCCACATTTTGCCACAGCACTTCGCAAGTGCAAGCGTAAATCCGAACACTCCGTGTCACTTAAGACTGCTGAAATTGACCAAAATGCACGCTCTAAATTTAGTAACCGCGACAACAAACAGTAGTAGGGGTTCAAGATATTCCCGGATATTCCGTGTTACGACCGCTGTACTACTATACTCTGTTTTTTTCCATCTGTCCATCCGCCTGTGGTGTTTGCGCTTGTTAACACTGCGTCCCGGGCTTTAAATAATATCCTATTTCGAATATTATTAAAACACTTTTCAGTTGCAAATGTACACCAAGATATCCTTTTATTTACCTAAAACTTACACATAGCGTAACTATTTAAAGCCCGGGACGCTGTGTTACCATGCGAGACCGCCACAGGTGGATGGACAGATGGAAAAAAACAGAATGTATAGTTTCATCATCAAACGCTTATTCAGACAGACAGACAACACTTATACAGTCAAACTGTACCACAGACAAACAGACAGGCCAAATTGCTGTACAATTTTCATATAATGATAAAAAAAAACTCAGAATGACGTCATACCTATTCTAGGGATAGTGAGAGAGAGATATGTAGTGTAATCGCAAAATTACTGTGACAAAATTCATAATAAAATTGAAATGGTTTTTCCTGAGGGAAAAGTAACCAGGAGTTAGGCTGCATAGGCCCCAACATACAGCTGTTGCGACAAATTCTTTTTAACAAGAAAGCCAACGGTATCTTAGGTTTGGGAAAAAAATGAGAGAGAGAGAGAGAGAGAGAGAGAGAGAATTGAGTGTTAGAAAGATAAATAATGAACCTTTTCAGAATATAATATAACACGAACCCGAAATTTTAAGTGACCCTATTTTGACTGACCTTTTCAAGTGAATGAAATCCTTCCAAACGTCACTTCACACTCAAAGTAGAAACATACAAATCCTGTAAAGTTTTCTCAAATAGTCTGCTCGTTATTTTAACCTTATGTTTTTGCTTGGGATAAAAAAAAAAAGTAAGGTTTAAAGAGTAAACAGAAAGAGTAACAGTAATCCAAAGATCTCAAAAACCTTTCCTCTTTTCCCCCAGAACTCAATTAAAAGCAAAAATCGG
>NC_087204.1:99653056-99685556 GCF_015104395.2 Macrobrachium nipponense
CAATTAAAGCAAAAATCGGCGATAAAACAAGAATTTATTTTTATTTATTTCGTTATATTATAAACCGCATGAACAGATCCCCCCAATAATCTTTCCGCGCGGTTTTCCATGCCAACGGTTATCCTCTTTTGGTGGCTGTGCAATTTTTTTTCTTATCTATGGATGTTTTAAACTATTGGAAAATCGGGTATAGATTCTACTCCCGACTGCCTGCCCATGGTGTGTGTGTGTGTGTGTGTGTAATTCTGAAGTCTGTGTTTAAATTTGTGTGTTTTTTTAAGTGATTGTTTGTATATATATATATATATATATATATATATATATATATATATATATATATATATATATATATATAATATATATATAGAGTATATAATATATATATATATATTAGATATATATTCATTATCAACTAAAAAATTCCCCTTCGGTTACAAATATGACCATATATTAATTCCGAGGTAGAGCGCATTAGATATTAAAGGACATTTGTAGCTCAAAATAATTTATATGAATCACGATGATATGATAATTATTCATATATATATATATATATATATATATATATATATATATATATATATATATATATATATATCACCTCGTCTGTACTGTATTTTGTCCTTCCATTCTTGTCTTATTTTTCACGTTTTCTCCTTTTAGAGTACTAATGTGTAGGTACATAATCATATCGATGATAATCTTTGCAAAAGTTTTTTTTTCATTCTTCATTACTAATAATTCCACGAAATTCAATAACAATTTTCCTTCCGGATTGAAAAACTGCAAATTGTAAACATTAACAGTTGGAATTAGTAGAATATCTTAATTGAATTCCATTCCTTCCGTTCCAATAATTTACGTCGTAAAAGTGAGTACCGTTGGCCAGTCTTTTAAAAAGAAATAAACAAACACGAGTCTAAGCAGTGTTGAAATAAAATGGCTCCAGCGTTGAGATTCAACCAGTTCCAATAATTTACGTCGTGACACTGAATACCGTTGGCCAGTCTTTTAAAAAAAGAAATATACAAACACGAAGTCTAAGCAGTGTTGAAATAAAATGGCCCCAGCGTCGGCATGCATAATTTATATACGTGTCTTCGAGCCATTATTTTCTTTAAGGGTAAAAATGGGGTGTCGTCTATAAGGGTAGTGGTCTACTTCCTCGGCCGTGGGAAACTTAGGCCTATAGCGACGGGGGCCAAGTTTGACTATAGGCCTGCATATATTTATAAAGCTTTTTTTTTTATACGTATGTCTTCAGAGTGAAAGGGATAAAGGGGAAAATTTACTAAAGGATGTTGTAGACAGTTGCAGAGATTTTAATTGAAATGATTTAGGTCGAAGTCAAGGATTATTTTAAATAAATTGTCATATTTTTTTGTCTGGCACAACGATAGATGGGAGTTTATCATAAATGGGTTAAGCATTCAAATATATAGATCTTTTCCCATTGATAGTAAAGAAAAAATAACGGATTATATATTTCTCTCTCTCTCTCTCTCTCTCTCTCGCTCTCTCTCTCTCTCTCTTCTCTCTCTCAGTAAGAATTTAGGGTTCTGTTGCTGAAGAAACTAGCCATTTTCTCTGGAACCCCATCTACTTCCTCTTCTCTCTCTCTCTCTCTCTCTCTCTCTCTCTCTCTCTCTCTCTCTCTCTCATAGCAAGACCCGAGACATATTTGATAAGATATATATACCCTTGCAAGAAAAAAAATTAGAATTCAAGTTACTACGACGTCGAAAATGTCCTATCACTCTTCTTGGCCAAATGAAGAAGAAGAAGAAGAAGAAGAAGAAGAAGAAGGGGGAGGAGGAGGAGGGAGGAAAAAATACCAAGGTTCTGCAGTGAGGTAATGACGGGTAGCGAAGGTCCTACGAGGAGGTCAGGACCCCTGTGAGGAACATCTTCCCTGACAAGTATGGAACAAGTGGGGAAAGTGTCTGACGCGTATTGGGTTTGTTTCGCATTGCAGTGGTTTTTGTTTATTTTCTTTTCTTTATTTTTTTTTCTCTGGGTCACTCGGGTGTGTGATGCTTATTTTTTTTTTTATTATTATTTACACGTCATCGTCTTCTCTCATAAATTATGTGCGGACACAAACAAACACACACAGATGTGATGGTGTAGGAAGATGCTAATAAATTATGAATGTAGCAGTGGCCCTTGTGATGGTTTGCTTTGGTAAGGGGAAAAACTTAGCAGTGCATGTATATATAATATATTAATTATAATATATATATATATATATATATATATATATATATATAATATATTTTAGGGCTGTTTGCCTTGTATAATAAGGCGCCCTATGAGGTAATGTTAGACTTGCGATAATCTTACGCTAAGTCGGTTGGTATTGCACTTCCATCTTCAATGGAGTGTCTTGGGGTTTGTAGATCACTTACGAAGTCAGGATTATCTTCTTGTTTATGACGACGATGTGTTAAACTCATTATGATTCGGTGAGGAGGTTCTTGTAGAAAACACGAAGTATAAAAATATATATATTCTTCTTAGTTTACATGGTGAAGATCAGGTATGATTGTACAAGTCTTCTAATAACGATAGCTTGATCGCTTCTGCCAATGATGATGGCTACTTCTGTTCTCTCTACATGATAAAGCTTAGGTAAAGAGATACAGGTCTTCTAATGACGATAGCTAACTCTCTTCTGCCTGTCTACCATCTCTAGTTACAAGTTATAAAGAACAGACAGTAGTTCGCAACATATGAACATACATACAAATGAGACAACGCTGCAGATCACGTAGGCTGTTTGAATTATAGGTCGCGGTAGTTGTCTCAAGCAGGGAGCTTGGACTAATGTTTTATAAACAATTGAATGACTACAGGTGACGGCATGTTATCTTAGCCTACTTTTATTGTATACGTCATCTTTTAGCGTCTCTAGTCTGATCACATTCCTGCAAGCAATCTGGTTGACCTCTTTAGTTTTAGTCTTTTATATATATGGACTAATATTCCATATTTTTATTATGTAAACACTTACATTAGCTCGGTCAGCTACCAAAACCAACTACTGAATATTACTTAAACTTGACCTGCATTTGACTTATAGGAGTGTGATACAGACACTATGTGAATATATATATATATAAGTAAATAAAATTCATGGTGTACATGAATTGATTCAAGTAATAAAATAAAATACGAAAACAATGATATTGGTAAATAATAGTGATCACGTGATATATAATGATACAGTTTTTTCACTTCATCTCATTAAGATACATATGCTACAGAAAATACTAATGTACTCTGACAATTGCATAGAATGAAGATTAACATGATAAAAATCATATTTTAACTGATAAAAAATTTCATATATGAATTGATAAAATTATTAATGTTTATGCTGATTGATTCGTTGATTTTTATGCTAAATGTTATATATCTGATTCATTAATCCATATACTAACTCATATATAACTGCAGATATTGGTAAGATAAAAGGTAACAGATTGATTATAGGCTACCTGATTTGTTTATACATATGTATATGGATTCATATAATTATGATTAATATATGTGCACTTTAAATAGATTCCTATTGCGTACACGCAAAGATATATTTCGATTCCGTTATTTATGATCATTTATATATAGATTCCTAGTGCGTACACGCAAAAATATATTTCGATTCTGTTATTTATGATCATTTATATATATATAGGATACATGACCGAGGTTATACTACTTCACATTTAACTAGCTTTCGAACAACTTTTCGTCCATTACACAGTTCCAGACAACCACCTATAGCCAAATGAAAAGGCCGATTTCACAGGGTTAAAACAAGGGGAAAATTTGCCTGGGCGGGTCCAACGTTCTATTTTGCGCTCATACTTATTCTCTGAATCCTAAGCTACACGATTACGTTCGCAATGAATAAAATCATCCTTAGCACGAGTCCTTCGCCAGCAAAGTAGAGTTGAATATCCTTCGGGTCGTAATTGTCGGAAGTATGTCCCTTTTGTAGTCGATTTCCACAGCCGCCGGAGCGTTCCGCATTAAAACGAGATTAACGACGGGATACGGTGTCGGTCGAAGAAGTCCATGAGGTGCTTATCCTTCACATTGTAGGCGGTTGTTACTCGACTGCCGTCGTCCGCAGCGACGAACGATTTTTTGAGTTGCGATGTTGAAACTCTCGTACTGCAGGATACTGTAACAGGTTCCATTAATCAGCCTGCAAGTGAAATTATATGGTCACAAGGGCAGAGTAAATTCAGAACATCCAAATACAGGGGGGGAGAAAACCATTTAGACCAGACTTAACCCACATGAATTCGCTGATATTTGGAATTTCAAAGAGTCCGCTGTACAAACTTTTTATCCATGGCATTAACAATGAGTGAACCTATCCAGGTCTATGATGACTGTAAAAATATCCATAATTATAAAAATAAACAGATATCAATACGAATCCCAAAGAAATTCGATATTACTGGTAGTAAATTACTAGACAAAGAAGTGGAAAACGGAGCTATTTGTAAGATTGCCAGGCAACATAAGAGTCAAAGAGAAGATTAATCATGATTCTGTATTTCTCTATGCTAACTGAAATTAAGTTGTGATAAAATCTGATCCTATGTGCCCTAACAAAAGTTTCATATTCATTTTTCTCGCCGCGATCCTCTGAGGTTAATTTTAAAAAACTTTATTAATAGGTAGGAGATGCAACGAAAAACCCACTATGTAACTAATTTCTAAATAAACTTGGGTTTTTCAAGAAAATGTGACATTTTCCCATGAATGTTTTTTACTTGAATTGTAATAGGCTTAATGTTGCAAAGTTTAAATATTTCATATACATATCTTGATACTTCTAAATGTCTATGAGGTTCAGAAAAAATTAATTCATTTTGTTGTTATAGAAATTCTATTTGCTTATTTTGTTTATTAATTTTAAAATGATTGCAACTCCTTAGTTGCATTGCGCATACGGATAGACACGTCTGCCTTGCCCATGAGAAGTTCGGGCTAAGCATTCCTTTCTCCAGTCAATCTGCTTTGCAAGCAGAGACGACACACAGATGAAGCCTGTGTAAGCAGATTATTGAGGTTTAAAGGAACAAATGCTGATACGGCAATGATGACGTCGTCACTTGGCAGGAGATTGCTCTCAGCCAGCTAAGAGTTTACCTTACTTGCTGTAATAAATACGACTTTAGGATAAATTTTTTTTTTAAATACTCGACCCACATGAGAAGAATGTCTGAAAAAAAACAGTACCAAAATTGAACAATATATTAGTTTCATGTTGGAAATCTGCATGATTATGTTAAATTAAATATTCCTTATTCAAACTAATGAAAAAAGGGTTTCCATACAAATTTTTATATATACTATTAGCCCTGTATAAGATTCATATATGATTATTCCATAGATAACATTTTCACTTCTTGAACTTCCTGACTTTAAAATCTCTTTTATTTTATTTTTATTTTATTTTTATTTATTATTATATTTTATTTATTTATTTATTTATTTAATTTTTTTTTTCATTGACTACGAATATAAATCACCGGGACAGACAATATGTCAGTAGTTTTGATATGTGTTTGAACTTTTAGCTATTTGTCATCACTTAAGCGTTAAGTTAGAGTTCAAATCTTTACGCATATATATTTGGATATTTAATTAACCTATGGTTACGTTTTGCTTATTGATTTTATCGTGATTCCTTTTTTATTATAATTTGTAACCCTTCCGACTTCTTACGGAGTGTATTATATTGACTCCACTTGTATCCATATTTATTTATATATATTTTTTTTATATATATATATTTGATAAATTAATGGTTGGCTTGAATATGTGGAAAAGTGTTCTATAGCGGCGTACCGTATAAGGCTACGAGGAAAACCCGAAGAACACAGCAGATGACTAACGACCAGGTAGTAGTAATAATCTCTTTCATACCAATTGTCATAAACTGGTTGCATTCCGTCATCCAGGGTTCCCTACTATGTCACAGAAATGCCAAATCACTGTTTTACTGGCCTACGATGCTTACAGATATAAAAAGCACATAACTAATTGTAACACGTGTCATGAAAAAACAAGGGATACACTAAGACACCTGTCAGTTTAGGGGCCTATCCTGTGCCAAATCAATCATTGAAAGAATATGCGTAGAAATTATTTACAGAATTACGAGTCTGACAGAGGGAATAAACACTTCTTTAGTATTAATAGTTCCTTGACACGTTATATAGAATTAATAGCACTAAAAACAAACACCGCAATTGAGTGCGTTAGGAATATTTATGAGTGCTAAATCAGTAAACATGGAATTCAACACATAATAATCTCTGACTTGGGTGGTGTAAATCAATAATAATAACTCCTTAACTCGTAAATCAATAATAATCTCCTTAACTCGCGTGTGAATTCCTTTCCATTAAGAAAACCAATAATATATTTTATCACCAAGAGTCAATCGGTTTGGTAGAATAACGGATAATTAAATAGGAAGTGTCAATGTCTTACGAGTTTCAACTCGTGATATTGGATCCGAACTGGATTATAGCGGTTCTCGCGGTTTTAAATACCTTTATCATTTATATCTTGTATCTATAGAATTGATGCGGCATCAATTCTATAGATACAAGATATAAATGATAAAGGTATTTAAAACCGCGAGGAACCGCTATAATCCAGTTCGGATCCAATATCACGAGTTGAAACTCGTAATACATTGACACTTCCTATTTAATTATCCGTTATTCTACCAAAACCGATTGACTCTGGGTGATAAAATATATTATTGGTTTTCTTAATGGAAAGGAATTCACACGCGAGTTAAAGGAGATTATTATTGATTTACGAGTTAAGAAGAATTATTATTGATTTACACCACCCAAGTCAGAGATTATTATGTGTTGAATTCCATGTTTACTGATTTAGCACTCATAAATATTCCTAACGCACTCAATTGCTGTGTTTGTTTTTAGTGCTATTAATTCTATATAACGTGTCAAGGAACTATTAACACTAAGAAGTGTTTATTCCCTCTTTCAGACTCGTAATTCTGTAAATAATTCTACGTATATTCTTTCAATGATTGATTTGGCACAGGATAGGCCCCTAAACTGACAGGTGTCTTAGTGTATCCCTTGTTTTCATGACACGTGTTACAATTAGTTATGTGCTTTTTATATCTGTAAGCATCGTAGGCCAGTAAAAACAGTGATTTGGCTTTCTGTGACATAGTAGGTAACCCTGGATGACGGAATGCAACCAGTTTATGACGATTGGTATGAAAGAGATTATACTACTACCTGGTCGTTAGTCATCTGCTTGTGTTCTTCGGGTTTTCCTCGTCACGACCTACATATAATATTACATTTGATTACATTATTCTGATACACATACTTTAAATATATTTTTGCTTTAGGGTTCTGCTCGAAGTGTTTATGTTTTGCTTACCGCTGACCCTGTTTCCGTCCGAAGTGTTTATTGTTTTGCTTATTGCTGCTGACTCTGTTTCCGTTCGAAGTGTTTATTGTTTTGGGTTATGTCTGTTGACTCTTGCTTTGTTCAGTTTGTAACAGTTCTGCGCTCCAACCCAGATATTCAATGCTCGCGATCTCTTGGGTTAAGGAATTTTCTTGTTTAGATACGGTTTTAACAATAGGCACGGATGTTTCTATATTTTTTAGTCTAATTGATGGTTCTTTGCAGTATGGTGCGGGATTGCGGAATAATGCGTCAGCTATGATAATTGCTTTCCCAGGTAGATATCTTATCTTGGCTCCAAAGACCTGAATGATCATTTGTCACCGAGTTCCCTTTTGGACTGTGATTAAAGCCTTTGAAAAACTCGGTAAAGGACTCATGTTCAGTAAGGACTTTATCAGGATAGCCATAGATTATGAACTTAAAATGTACTAGTGAGTTAAAGATACCTAGCCCTTCCTTGCCTATTACTGTATATTTACTTTCAGAGGGCTTTAGTTTACGTGAATAAAAAACTATAGGAAAGAACTGTTTATCATATTACTGAAGTAGTACCCCTCTTACCCCTTGGTCTGAGGCGTCTGTTGCAATAAAAAAAAACTTCCTTATTTAAATCATGGATTTTTAAGTTAGGTAAGCTGCATTATTCCACTTTTAAGATATCGAACGCCTGTTGATGCTTTTTAGACCATAATCAATCTACGCTCTTCTTCGTAAGATCTGTTAAAGGAGCTGTCATGATTGAAGAGTTACATATTTGCATACGATTGTAATACCCACTACAGCGCAAAAGTGCTGTATCCCCCTTTTACGTTAATAAGTACCGGAAAGTTATGAATAGCTGACACCTTACCATGGACTACTTTAAGACCTTGACTAGACACATAAAACCTAGATAAACATGTTCGGTTTTTAAAAACTCACATTTAGATATTTTACTCTGAGATTATTTGTCTTTGTCTCTGTAGCACTAGCTCTAGTTTATGTGAATGTACTTCTAAGGTATTAGAAAAGATTACTAGATCATCCATATAGGCATGTAGGTTATCCCCTAAAAGTCTCCAAACACTATATTATAATTGGGGCGCAACGTAAGCCGGAGGCATACGTAAAAATTGATAATGTCCCCTGAGTGTGCTGAAAACGGTATATGAGGTACAATCACTTAGGTAATGGTATCAGGTAAAAGCTTTTAAGTAAGTCCAAGTTGGTGAAAAAAATTTATTCTAACCTAACAGAGATAAGATGTTTTCGGTACATCGCACTGGAAACTATCGGGAGTCGTTTCCTTGTTTAAGCGCAGAATCTACGCAGATACGCCAAGTCCGATCTTTTATGGCATGACATATGAGGGAAAAAAATTATATGGGCTTATTTGATTTCCTAATGACTCCTATTACTAACATTTTTCAACTTCGTCATTTATCTCTATTTTGAAATTTCATTGAGAATCTATACGAAGGTACGTAAATAACTTTATGTTTGTCCTTAGACCGTGTTTTGTGTTAAATTACATCCGTTTTTTCCAGAGATCACTCGCCAGTGGAGAAACTTCCTGGTATTCAGGTAAAAGATAAAAAAAATTTCTGCTGAATCACCCCTGCTTGAATGACTTTACGGATATTACTTTAGATAGATTATCAGAGAGATTCATCTACGACTGGTTGGGCGGGATTAAAAATTAGCAACAATAAAAAATGCGATATTTATAACTTCCGTATCCACGATATGTATACGTTTGTGGATCACTAGATTTAACTTGTTGCTGCTAGTCAACCGTGTCCTAGGGCTTTGTTCGCGGAAATCGTTATATTTCAGAGTGTCGGGAAGGATTAAAATTTCATTTCCCAGCAAAGTCTTTTTACATGCACTAAGACATTCGAGGGTGCATGCTTCTCGAGGGATTTTGCGTGCAAAGTGCGACTGCGGTTGTGGGAGAATTCTGTTGGGTCATTTGAACAATGTTACGATTTATGAGACAAATGTATAGTTCCTTTATATAAGTTATTATTTGATTAACTGTCTCATTTTTGTTCAAACGGATTTTAATATGTTTGAAGGTTTATAGGATTTTCCTTTGATAAACACGCCTTATTTTGCAGGATGATAAGATAATATTTTTGTATACCCCTAGATGGATCTTACAATTACACTACATACAGATCAATGTTTTTTTTAACTATAGAGGTATCTGTAAGCGCTCGCTTATCCGGACTTCTCATTAGGGAAGTTCGAACAACACACGGTGAGTCCGTAAATACAGGATATTACATTTACTAAAGGAATAAAACAAGATATTCTAATTTTTACGGCGCGTACAGTTGGGCTTAATCCACCAGTATTTATTATAACTTAATGTATTAAAATTACTAGAAACCTGCTCTGATTACTTGATACGTCGTGGGTGATGCATAGGGAAATTCCTTTTTAATTTTAAAAAGGTATTTGGGATGTATGATCCAACATCGCTTTTTCCCCACTCTACTAGAGTCGCTTATTGTGTGGAATTTGCTATGCTTTGAACACTTCGGCAGTTTTGACTGACCTTGACCGCTTGACTAGGTGACACAGTCACCGAGTTTGCTTTTTTGATTCTGAACGGGCTTACTGTTTCTATTTCTTTTTGTAATAATTAGGATCCTTCTCTTTATTACCATCGGCAACGTATTGTATGTTTTTAGCATTATGTTGCTGGTTACGTATAAAGCAATGAATGACGAACTATTAGGAACTGAGCGATTACTATTAAGACAAGTTATCACTACTGCATTCAATATTAACTGTTTGTACTTCATTCTTTGCTAAAATTTGAAATAGTGAGGGATCCTCCTGGTCAGCGCATTTAGCCTAATGAAAGTTTTTTATAGGCATGTTATTCCTTGCAATCCAGCCGTATTTTTAAAGTTAAGTTGAGTCACTGAGGTTCGATATTTTATATAACTCAAAAAACTCAAGGCTAAAACTGCGATCGGGACTGCAAAGGAGCATTTATTGTCATGACCCGAAATAGTGTTACCTCTAATTTATCTAGATTTGTACGTGTTCCACTTGTTTTTGTGTTTTCTAATCACTACGGTGCCTAACGACTCTATCCATGCATCTGTATAAATACAGACGTCCACTGCGTAAACGCATATTCACTGTTTAATATGATTTGTTACGTAAGGGATTAATAATCACCCAAAATGATAAAATTAACATAGTATATGATTATGATATTTCAGAGAACTTCTGGAAACAGACATCAAAGAAAAAACTCGCAGTAGCGAAATCTCAATGATGTAGATAATTTCTGTAAAAAAAGTAAGATTAAGAATGTCTCGTAACTTCAGCCACAGGAATAACGAAATTCGACTGCAAAGGAAACACTCAAAGTTACTCCAAATGAATAAAAAAATTGTACTTAGCTTGCTTTTGTGGGAAGTCACGGTGTTCCGCATAACGACACACGGCCTTGGTCCTCCTTCTCTATTTAGCGGATGACCTGGTTTGGCTTCAGTTTCCCCCGTGCGCGTTGTTTCGATGATTCGAGCCCTTGAAAGATCCGATGCTGCAGACGCGTTCGGTTTGTTTCTTGAAGTGCCGGAAACGCTCACTAACGATGTTTTCTTGAATGATTCTAATGAGAGACGAAGCTTGCGTTGCTGTAGGAAAAAGACACGTCGGTTTTTGTTTCTGAAGTTATTCACTAAACGATGATACTAAGTTGCTTGAAGAATCTCTTGCTTTTCGTCGTCGGTGAAGTTCTTGTTGTTTTCTGAAGTCGCTCACTAAACGCATGATACTAGGTTGCTTGAGAATTCTGCTGCTTTCGTCGTCGTTGACTTCATGATTTATTATTCTGTTTTATCTTCGGAGAAGTTGTAGAGTCCTTCTGGTACGCTTGCCACCACTTTTAGGGCTGTTGCCTTGTATAATAAGGCGCCCTATGAGGTAATGTTAGACTTGCGATAATCTTACGCTAAGTCGGTTGGTATTGCACTTCCATCTTCAATGGAGTGTCTTGGGGTTTGTAGATCACTTACGAAGTCAGGATTATCTTCTTGTTTATGACGACATGATGTTTTTAAACTCATTATGATTATTCGGTGAGGAGGTTCTTGTAGAAAACACGAAGTAAAATAAAAATATATATATTCTTCTTAGTTTACATGGGTGAAGATCAGGTATGATTGTACAAGTCTTCTAATAACGATAGCTTGATCGCTTCTGCCAATGATGATGGCTACTTCTGTTCTCTCTACATGATCAAGCCTTAGGTAAAGAGATACAGGTCTTCTAATGACGATAGCTAACTCTCTTCTGCCTGTCTACATCTCTGTTACAAGTTATGAAAGAACAGACAGTAGTTCGAACATATGAACATACATACAAATGAGACACGCTACAGATCACGTAGGCCGTTTGAATTATAGGTCGCGGTAGTTGTCTCAAGCAGGGAGCTTGGACTAATGTTTATAAACAATGAATGACTACAGGTGACGGCATGTTATCTTAGCCTACTTTGTTTTATTGTATACGTCCCAGTCTTTAGCGTCTCTATCTGATCACATTCCTGCAAGCAATCTGGTTGACCTCTTTAGTTTTAGTCTTTTATATATATGGACTAATATTCCATATTTTTTATTATGTAAACACTTACATATATACCATTCTTCTTAGCGTTCAAAAAGCGTCCACTTCACCGTGGAAGATATATGGAGACCGAATCATCGGCAAAAGGCATTGGTAGGAGATATACTGGAAAAGATATATGGAGGTTGAACCATTGTCATATGCAAGGATAGGGGAAGAGGAGAGAGAGAGAGAGATACATGCGAAGAAGAAATCGCTGATAAATAAGGGGGGAAGAACAGAGAATCCTAGATAGAACTTGAATAGATAAATCTTGTCATATTATGAATGCTTTTGCGTATATATATATATATATATATATATATATATTAGTAATATTATATATATATATATATATTATAATATATATATAATATATATATATATAGACATCGATGAGCTCACAAATACATGTTTACCCACTCACTCATACACTGATATGCAAATACAAGTGTATAAGCTTGTATGTGTGTATGTATGTTTGTGTGTAAGATGATTGTGCAAAATAATGTGTTTTAATAACAAAATTAACGTATGTAATTCTATAAATAAGCGTACATAAATACGCACACACATAAATACACGTTTACTCACAAACTGAAACGTAAATATAACAGGTTTGATAACCATGAACTTTTCTCTTTGTGATTGGACTGGTAAACTCTTTTATCGATGTAAAAAGAATAAAATCTAGGATTGCCATAGTCAAGTATTTTATGCTGAGGTTCAGAATAATGATAGTAGGAATGAATTACGTTATCATCTCTCTCTTTCTCTCTCTCTCTCTCTCTCTCTCTCTCTCTCTCTCTCTCTCTCTCTCTCTCTCTCTTCCTAGCAACTACCTCCTATAATTTACTACTCTTGATCTCTCTCTCTCTCTCTCTCTCTCTCTCTCTCTCTCTCTCTCTCTTTTCCTACAATTTACTACTCCTAAGCTCTCTCTCTCTCTCTCTCTCTCTCTCTCTCTCTCTCTCTCTCTCTCTCTCTCCTACAATTTACCCCTCTTGCTCTGCGACGCCCAGTTTTAGTAGACACCCTACGGGCTGCTCTGGGAAGAGAGCCCGTGCTGGCATAAGGCCAGCTTAATCCCAAACAACATAATAGACAATCAATCCTCCTGATCTCTCTCTCTCTCTCTCTCTCTCTCTCTCTCGTACTGTTATTTCTGACGATTCAATAAATATGGTAATGGAGGTAATGGATTAGCGATGCTCTCTTTGTTTAGTTCGTCCCAAAAGAAGTAACGATTCGAAATCAACTGATACTTTCTACTTGATGAATTTTTCCGGACGGACAGTTTCCAGCGACTTTTGCTCTCAGTTCGTTTGCATTGTTATATTTTTATATTTATTTATTTTAATTTTATTTATTTTGTATTGTTAAGCGGAATTTTATTGCGCTTCGTTTATTTCCGACAGACAGAGAGAGCGAGAGCAGAGAGAGAGAGAGAGAGAGAGAGACGAGAGAGAGAGAGAGAGAGAAAATGATTTGACCCTATCCCATTCCTTATGTTCGTGCATGATGTTCAGTTAGAACGTTGCTTGGTAATATATATATATATATATATATATATATATAGTATATATATATATATATATATATATATATATTTACCGTGCGCGCGTATATATATATATATATCTATATATATATATATATATATATATATATATATATATATATATATATATATATATATATATATATATATATATATATATATATATATATATATATATATATATATATATATATATATATATATATATTATAATATACATGCATACATATTTTTATCTCGGACAGCCTAGCAAGGGCCTAGAAGTAAGGCTAACCCAGCATAAGTATTCTGTAAAAACTGGGCAAACATCAAATGCAATATTCATTCATTTAAGTGAAAACAACCACCGAATAAATTGGGTTGGTAGTTCAGTAATTGCAAAGTCAAGAGATGTCTTATCACGAAATCTTTTAGAATCTGCTTTAATACAACTTACTTTTCATTGTAATTTCAATGTTAGTCGTGGCCTTTTTCATTTAGACCCTTGTATTTGTAACATGTTTAAGAATGACCTCAAAGATATAATTACTGACTTAATAAAAATTAGCTGCCTTAGAGTTATCTTCGTTGTAATGTATGTCTAACCTGTATTTGTGAATATGTTGAATATTGGTTTTGTTTACCAAAATCGTGAACAGCCACCTATAATTCTTTAATTGTCTTGTCCTTGTATCTGAGATGGTTATCTTAACTTTTAATCGCACCCATTGTTTGTGCTTGTTTTGGAAGGTTACTCTTCTTCCAGGTGTGTCGGATTCTAGGTACTAATCTCTTTATAATCCCTATCTGTCAGTATACGAATCTTCTTCTTTTGTTTTGTCTTTTCCCCATGTATGTCAGTTCTGCTCAGTAAAGACGTGGAAACGTCGAAAGGTCTCGCAGTTTACTCCTTCGTTTATTTTTCCTTCGTGGCATATATCTTTAATTTATTGGATTTATCACGTTCGTAAACTTTCGTGATTCAGTCATATTTCATGTATGTGTTTATATTCATAGTAGTGTGATGATTCATATACATAATTATATATATAATATATATAGATAATATATATAGATATATATCATATATGTATATATATTAATAATATATATATATAAATAAATAGAGAGAGAGAGAGAGAGAGAGAGAGAGAGAGAGAGAGAGAGAGAGAGATTTATTATGATATATCATGAGTTATAAAGAGACTGAATGGGTGTGGTGGATTGTAAGACTGCATGAAAAATGAGGTACAAAGCCTTGTATAGATGAACGTGTGTGTATAGATGAACACGTTGGTCTGTGTGGCAGGATTCTTATGTAGAAACTAGCGCAATTCAGAGCCAGAATTATTAGAGAAACATCGTGTTACAAAGTGGGAATATTGATGAGCTCTTAGAAGAGGAGTAGGCTGTGAATTTTAAGTGCTTACCGTGAGAAAGTTCTTTAACGCGTTTGAGAGTAAAAGGATATATATATATTATATATATTATATATATATATATATATATATATATATATATATATATATATATATATATATATATATATATATATATATATATATATATATATATATATATAGATATATATATATCTATAGATATAGATATATATAATTGGGCTTATTTTTACGTTCATCCAGTAAAGTTAGACTAGTTTACCAGCGCTGGCATAACCTATCTCCTTTGTGGGAACGCATTGGAACATTGTCATTAATTTCAAATTTTTTTATTCTTATTAAGTAAATTTATTTATTTTACTTTTATATATATATTTTGATTTTTTTGCAGGAAAATGTCATGAACCATTGGACTAGTCATTTTTTAATGTGTGCTCAAAATCTGGGTATCTTTAATCATATCTCACTGGGATTCAACGCTTTTACCGCAATAGTGTCAAAAGAATTACTGAAACTTGGAAATCAAAAACCGATTTAGGTGATTGTATATATATATATACAGGGACGTGCACAGAATTTCAGAAGTGGCTCAGGGCCTCAAGTACCAAAAAAGGGAACTCCCTTAGTTTTGAGAATAAAATCTGGCATGTTTTATATACTACAGTTATATAATAATGCACGATATATATAAATAGTATAAATGTTGAAAGGATGGAAGTAAAAAATAATAAAAGAACTTGCAGCTACAGGGGCCGAATGGACGCTGCGTAGGACCTTATAAGTAACGCCTACAGTGCACCGCGCGGGGTGCACTGATGGCGCTAGCCCCGCCCCCGCCTATTGGGGTAAGCATGTAAAGAAACGAAGCGATATATATATATATATATATATATATATATATATATATATATATATATATATATATTGACAAATATTGGTCCGATATCAATCAACCTATGTATTATGTGACCCAAAAAAGGGGCGCCTTAGCTATGGAGAGGAAAAAGGGCATGGGGGTCAAGCATCCAGTGCCACCCCCACCCCCACCCCTTCTCCACGCCCCTGTGTGTATATAGTATATGTGTGTGTGTTTGTGTGTGTGTGTGTGTATTGGCGTTTAAGTGATTAGTTTTCGAAGGGATTTGAAACAAACCAAGTCTTTGGGAAAATATTAAGCTTATTATTTTATATAAATATATATATATATATATATATATTATATATATATATATATATATATATATATATATCGCTTCGTTTCTTTACATGCTTACCCCATATGCGGGGCGGGGGCTAGCGCCATCAGTGCACCCCGCGCGGTGCACTGTAGGCGTTACTTATTATAAGGTCCTACGCAGCGTCCATTCGGCCCCTGTAGCTGCAAGTTCTTTTATTCTTTTTTTACTTCCATCTTACTTTCAATACTCTCCCTTTCAGCTCTGAATGACCTCATAGGTTTCCAGCATTTGGCCTTTGTCCTAAATTTTTATATATTCCGGTTACAATTCTTCGACTTAGTACCGCCGAACGAAATCAGTCACCGAGAGATTTAGATTCAACCAAGAATATTTCTTTTCAACGACGAGAGAAGGAAAGCGGAGACTACTTATGAAATACTAAAAAAAAAAAAAATTCTCTTATCTCAAGTCTCAAAAGACGCCACATAATAACATGCATGTGCGGGGTTTTGTTATTGGTGTCTCCTTTGGGTGTTGCTTGATCCAGCATTTGGGATATCTGGAATTTATTTTTGTTTTAGATTTTTTTTTAAAGGAATACAATTAAGGAATACAGAAAACTGTAGTATGTCCTAAGGTCAACACTGCTTGTGGTGAAGGTATGCTACAATATGCATACATACTTACATACATATATATTTATTGATATATTTACAACAGTATATATATATATATATATATATATATATATATATATATATATATATATATACATATATATACATAAAGTTGTGGCAAGGCTAAATAGATATTCCGTACACGTAACAGGCTATATATTTATAATAGAAAATTTTTTTTAAATAAAAAAAATTCCCGTGAGAGCGACGGACTGTTTGCCTTGTAAAATCCAAACAAACTAACCGACGGAGAGAGAGAGAGAGAGAGAGAGAGAGAGAGAGAGAGAGAGAGAGAGAGAGAGAGCAGCCCCCTTACACACACACACACATACGCACTCACACACACACGAGCATCCTCTCCAAAGACCCAAGATGATAAATGTCCCGTTGCAATTCAGTCGTAGGGACGAAGCCGGAACAGAATCACATCAACACGAGAAGAAAAATTGTTGGCTGGTTATTCGATTTGGATCTACTTGGGATCGCTTGAGGAAGTCCGGCTTCGTAGCCTTCTTATTGAAAGAGAGCGAAGAAGAAGAATGGAATGATAGAGTGGCATGGAAGCTCCTCTCTCTCTCTCTCTCTCTCTCTCTCTCTCTCTCTCTCTCGATTGAATCTGAAGAAGAAGGAGAAGCCAGTAACGACAGCAAGACCTGTAATGTTTAACAGGCTCATTATTCACTTTTCACATTTTCATGCTAATAAATAAATCATAAATATCGTATCCTAAAATTCGTACATCTTTAACTCGAAGAGAAACACCTTTTGTAGACTTTTTAAGGCTTTCTCATGGGGCTTTCCTGTCCCCTTATAAGAACAACAACAACATCAGCAAAGTAGTTTATAGGCTTACTCCACGAGTAAGTGACAAGACAAGACGTTATAGAGGTTGGCTTTCTACACACACATACACACACACACACACCACATGCCCCCAGATAAGGAGCCATCGGGTCCTCGCTCAAAAGTAGTTCCGGATATAGAAAGAAAGGAAAGAAGGAAGGAAGAGAGAGAAATAAAGAAAGGGAGTAAAAGAAATAAAGAAAGGAGAAGAAAGAGAGAGAATAAAAGAAAGGGAGAGAAAAAAAGAAAGAAAGGAGAAGGAAGAGAGAGAAATAAAGAAAGGGAGTGAAAGCCATAAAGAAAGGAGGGAAGGAAGAGAAAGAAATAAAAGAAGAAAGTGAAATAAAAATGGGAGTGAAATAAAGAAAGAAATAAAGAAAGGAGAGAAGGAAGGGAAAGAAGTAAAGAAAGGAAGTGAAAGAAAGAAATAAAAAAAGGGAGGAAGGAAGAGAAAAAAAATAAAGAAAGGGAGTGAAAGAAAGAAAGAAATAAAGAAAAAAAGGAACGAAGAGAAAGAAAGAATCAAAGAGAATAAAGGAAGGAAAATAAATAAAGATAGAGGGAAAAAGAAAGAAAGTGAAAGAAATAAAGAAAGGCAAAGAAATAAAGGGGACGAGAGAGAGAGAGAGAGAAAGAGAAGCTTTTGAATTATTTTAATAATAATAGTTTAAATTAATGTCAGTATCAGCTTAATCTTTATCTGTAAATCAAAGGCCCGCGTTCGAATCCAGGCTGGGACAGAAGCATTTTTCAGTTTAAATGTCTGTCAACTGAAACTTATTCCCAAGGCTTAGCGACTTGGATATTAAGCGATTTTTGTGGTTTTATATGATGTATATATAGTGTAAATAAATTCTTCTGTTAAAACACGATACGTCTTTAAAAGGCCCATTAAAACACGCTGGTTTAAAGTTAAGGACTATATTTAATAAGCCTTTTATACTTGATATATCTATATATATATATATATATATATATATATATATATATATATATATATATATATATATATATATTGTGACGAAGTGCCAAGTATCTGGTATACACTTACCATTCATTAATTGTTACCTCACAACAGCCAGACACCTGAACCTTCATCACAGGTACTAAATGATTGAATACTCTAAAGGCAACAGTGATCCCTTAAACAACTTACCTGTATTGCAGAAAATCAGACTAAGTTCATCAAAACATGTGTGAGGTAATCTTTGTAAGTAAGTTAATCAAATTAATCAAAGGGCATCACTCCATCAACAACTTTAAAAGTCATAAGTATTCCCTGATTTCAGAATCTAAGACTTCCCTGCTTCTGCATCACTTTTATCTTTATTTTCTGGTTGCTTATTTATGAGATCAGCACGTGCTACATTCAACAACTCTTGAGCCAATCCTAACTCATCTTCATCAGTTATTCTACCAGAGTTTATCAATGATTCCATAGCAATACATCTTATTTGTGCCTTTACCATACTAGTAGACACATAACCACCACATGCCACTGCTAAAGCGCTCCACAGTGCTTTAGTGAGAGTGGTTTCAGATAAAACTCGGATGGAAGGGGCTACTAAAAATTCCTGAACCTTGAACTGAGCCATTTTCCTCTAAGTTATCAACTTACAATTCAATACAATAAATGCAAAACAAAAACTATATGGTCACTCTCCTAACAAAACATATCCCTAACACCACCAGTATATACTAGAGTGATAATGAAATCTTTTTTCCTGGGTCCCTGGGCACCATTAATTACTTGGGGGGAAAGTGGCCAAAGATCTGGTTACTACACTTACCATTCATCAATTGTTACCTCACAAAAGCCAGACACCTGAACCCTCATCACAGGTACTAAATGACTGAATACTCTAAAGGCAACAGTGATCCCTTAACAACTTACCAGTATTGCAGAAAATCAGACTAAGTTTATCAAAACAGGTGTGAGGTAATCTTGTAAGTAATTAAATTAATCAAAGGGCATCACTCCATCAACAACTTTAAAAGTCGAAGTATTTCCCTGATTTCAGGAGTCTAAGTACTTCCCTGGTTCTAAGTCACTTCAAGTTAATTGAAGGAAAACAGATCAATTACCACTCTATGTTTCTACCTAACATCAATATAATCATAATTAAATGCAAATATACTGGTTAGAAATGAAAAAATGAAAACACTTATAAAAATTTTAAATACAAAAATTTATTATTAAACTCAAAATTTATAAGTGAAATTCACAATATCAGGGAAAATTACTGTTACTTGAAAACAAGGTAAAGTTTAATTAATTCTTGAATCAATTAAGTAGAATTAAATTGAAATTAATTTATCACAAAATTCAAGAAAATTAATTCAATCAAAATTCAAGTGTTAGGCAATAATTGAAATTTGAAATTAACTCACAAGTGCTAAATAACAATAAAACTTGAGAAGAATTCTAAGTAAATGTAAATTAATTCACAAGTGTTAAATTAAATTAAATGTGCAATGATTAAGCAATGAAAATAACTAAGTCTATTAAATTGTGAATGCAAATGAAAATACAGAAAAATGTGGACAATACCAAAATGGCAAAAAGTATTAATCACACAGAATATAAAATAAAAACACACACTTCAATAAGAAAATAAACAAATGCACAAAAACTAAACAAACACAAAACGCAAAAAATTTGCAATGTGTAAAAACGTAAATAGTTTCTCTCAAACCACTGTAACCATCAGTTATTAGTTTTTACCAAACCTTAGTAACCATCTGTTATTAGTTATTACCTAACCACTGTTCCTATCAGTTATTAGTTGCAACTAATAAAAATATAAAACACTTTACCTTTTTGGTATACAAATTTCTTTCTTTCTTTTGCTGCAGCTTGTTTCACACTTTCACAAAACCAGTCGCCGTTACTCAAGAATGTTTGTTCAGATTCCACAAAAAAAACACCATATAACACTAAATAAACTCTAAGAAATATCAAATCTGAAATTTACAAGTTACGAGTGACCATTCAATAAATACGAAATCGTTATTTTACTTTAAAATCAAAAGTGCTATGCGATGGAGAGAGAGAGAGAGAGAGAGAGAGAGAGAGAGAGAGAGAGAGAGAGATCTGAACGCCTCAAGTATCTAAGTCCAAATGAAAAACTTCTCCCTTACGGAAGCTGGACTGGAGATGACACAAAACGTTTTGGGCAATAATTCTTTCTAGAAGCTTCGAAATCTTACGTAACTCTACATACAAAATGTGTAATCTGCATGTGACACTTGGCAAAGACATACGCTTACGAGACCAGTCTGTTAAAAAAAGACACTTACTCGACTCAATTGACCGAAGCAGAAGTCCCTTATATAACCTACATGGTGACAGAATCCCAAAACACAATGAAGAATCGAGGTCCCTAATCAAACGTGTTGATACATTAGGAAAAACAACTTATATATTCTTTCTACATTCTATGTCATATATTCTTTTACAATATGTTATGTGAAATCTGAACACACATTTTAAACATCCTAACTCTAAGCTATCTAGGAATCTGAAAAAATGTTGCAAAATCTTACACACAATACTTTATACAGTCAAAGAGGGGAAATATGGATTTTGACAGTAGCAATATATAATATATATATATATATATATATATATATATATATATATATATATATATATATATATATATATATGTGTGTGTGTGTGTGTGTGTGTGTGTTTAAAAAAATCACAGTAGATGCACGTGACTTCGTTATATATGAGAATACCACAGGAAGATGATAGGCAGAAAATCTTACCAAGTGCTTTCCCCTTTATTGGGGGTTTGTGTATGTATGTATGTATGTATGTATGTATGTATGTATGTATGTATGCATTGGCAGTATCAGAAACATTTTGACTAACTACAAGACCACAAGAGTGGTCTTGTAGTGAGTGAAAGAGGATTGCTTTCAATCTTTATTGTTTGCGTAAGGCCCACGAATTAGTGGCGTGATCGGTATGGCCTTGGCCTGCAACCTCGCAGGCCGCGATTTCGATTCTCGGTCATTCCACTGAGGAGTTAGAGGTGTGTATTTCTGGTAATAGAAGTTCACTCTCAACGTGGTTCGGAAGTCTCGTCAAAACCGTTGGTCCCGTTGCTGAATAACCACTGGTTCCACGCAACTTAAAAACACCACACAAACAAACGAATTCCAAATCCAACCCAGATAACGAAACAAAAAAGCAAGGCAAGAGTTCGTACATTCGTTCATTCGAATTATGCTGATCACCCGGCGACATCTTGTTGACGAAATCTCGACGGTGGCTGTCGAACGCGGAGACTCTTATCAAGTCGAATTTTGAAAAAGTCTCCACTTCTATACTCTTCTCAAAAAGCCATTTGGGATTTATTTACATTTCCTTATCTGGCTTCGCCCGTTGTAGATGAAAAGTGTTTGGGGTGGGGGGATTACAGTTCTATTTACGTGAATGAGTTATTCGTGGTATCAGGAAATTCTTCTGCGTGGGATGTGTCTTGATTACTGGGGAAATTTTTTGTGTGGTTAACCTCTCTTGATTCTCGTTTGGAAATGAAGATTTCGACCTAACAGGAATATTAGTTTGTCTTCTTGATAAAGGACGTTGTAATGTTAAGTTTATTGTGATATTTTTCTAAGTTTATTTGTGGTATTTCTTTAATTTTATTGATAATATATATATATATATGTGTGTGTGTGTGTGTATATTGCTACGTTTATTGATCGCCTCATCTACCCAGTATTTAGTTCATTATTTTGATTTGTAAAACGGCAGCCATAGTCCTCCAAATATCAGCTGATTTTTAGGCGGGAAACCAAAACACGCCAGCCAGAGATAGGGAGTTCCTGTTGGAAGGGGGAAAATAGACTTGTCAGCTTTAGGGGACGTATCCCAAAGGGAAGGATGTAGGCAGACTGGTACCTCTTAGGCCTATATCTTAAGCTCTTTTTCCTGTGAACCCTCTGCTGGCTGTATGTTCTGTTTCCAGGACTGCCCTGCTCCTGGGGGGGTTAAGCTGACCCCCAATACCCATGAAACACACCTGCGATCTTTCTCAGTCGACTGCAGTCATGACCTCGGACGGATGTCCAGCCAGCGAGCCTCCCACACCACACTTAGGCCTAACAGCGTTACTGGCGCGCCCAGAGTCCCAGACCGGAGACAAAGCCCAGGCCGCATTTCTACAAAGATCAACTGATCATGGCATCCAGGTACGTCTTGTGAAGCAGCATATTGCCAGTTCCTTACTTCCTAATTTTCATAAATCAAACTTCTACTCCATTGAATATCCCTTTGTTTCTCACTGCCTCATGGCCGCATGTTTCCCTTGTGTGATCGTCCCAGACAAATGAAGTCTTCAGTGCATACCTCAGTGAAACATTAGAGTTCCTTTGCCCCAGTGTTAGAGAACTGAATAATCGTAACTTGTGCAAGAAGTCCTTTTTCTTTTTATCTTGTCTAATCTGGGATCTTTTTCCAGATTCCCTGAGTCACGCGTCAAGTCTCTTCGCTCGCAAGTGTTGCATTACCGCAAGATTACGAAACCAGCTTTTACATGAATTTCATTTTGAGCCACCTATCATCCACTTGAGAGATATTATTAGCCCATGTGGGGACCAGTTGCATTTACTTAACCCTGGCTGTTAAGCAGCCTCTTGTAAATAAATAGATGTAAAGTAATTAGCTGAGTTTCTGGCGACCTTTTCCTCTAGAGTAAATGATCACTATAAAACCTTTTTACGGTAAGTTCAAGTAATTTACTCTTTTTCCCTCAACTGTTCCTGTTTACGTATTGGAACCTCATTCAAGGCCAGGCCCATACGTAACAATGTCGACCTCGCCGAGATTCGAACCTAGCTTGCTTAAAAAGCTTTTAAATCGCGTTATCCCTTGTAAAACGTAGTGTAAATGTTTTTACAAAGCGCAAATCAAAGCCCACTTGCAGCGGAAGACACACACTGACTCACGGTAAGGCATACCATTCATATAATATGATTATTTATAACCAATGTTAGCTTAAGGTACGTTTAAGTATTTTTATTTACGAAGTGTTTAAATAAGTGTTAAGTGAGAAATATTATTATATTGTAACAGCCAGAGCGCCGAGTGAATTCTGTTATTTTGTAAATTGCATTGTCCTCGTCTGACGAGACACGAGCACGTGTTAGGTAGATGCCAGAAAGTACCAGATCAAACTAGGAAGTGCTTTGCCAGGGTTTATTGTTGTGTTAGAAAGCCTAGCTAGTTAGGAGTGTTCTACTAATAGTTACGTCAAAAGAAGTGTACAATATTTCTTTTGTCTGTGATATGTTAGGGGAATTCATTTTAACTTAGTTTTCATTCCAAGTGTTGGTAACCGCTTAGCTTGCTAGCTCCCTCAGCTTAACGCATGCGCTTTCCCAGCCAACCTTCGGCCTCACAAAACGCAGCCATGTTTTTTATCCCTTTAAGAATTATCTCGATTATTTAAGCAAAGTAACCTAAGTCTTGATGTTTTAACGTAAATAATATCAATCTTCATACTAGCATCGATCGTTCTGCCAGAGAAATTAATGTAATTCATCTTGAATAAGAAATTAGAATTTTGTGTTGTAAATTGTTTTCGCTTTTACAGAAATCAGCTGTCCTCTGTCCGCTCACACGTTTCACCTAGCATCGCTCACTCGCTCGCTGAGCGAAAGTTCCATTTCCTTTCGTACTTAACGTAACCTCTTTTACAAATGTTTGCTAACATCGTTTAAAATCCTTACCGTCATTTCACTTGTCACAGGGACCTAGTATCCTTACGTAAAGTTAACGTAAATCTTAAAAGTAGAGTAAATTACAAGAATTGTTAACGTAAAACGCGTCTTTGTGAAATTCATATTGAAACGCAAATCATTTCATATAAGCGCAAGCCGCTACCATTAACGTAAACATCGTTCACCGCGAGCGTGTTATCATTTTCATAAAACGTATTCCAAAGCAATTCTTTCGTTAAACGTTAACGTAAGTAGATAATTTAACGCAAGTGCGTCATATTAAAACTAAAAGTATTAGTTCAATTACATACAAGGGAGTTCATCATATATCATTTTTCACCCTCTCAGAGAGAGAGAGAGAGAGAGAGAGAGAGAGAGAGAGAGAGAGATAGAGAGAGAACCAGAACCTATTATTCACGAAGCCAAGAGTACTACGTCCAGTACCATTACCCATACATTAACATTATCTTGGTCTCTTGTGTCTTTCATTTACACTGAGCGTGATACGTACGCGTCTGTGTCCATTGCAGTTTGCAAGCATTTATTTCATTTATCGAGTACTTCAGCAAAGGACTGAGCATTTCTAAAATTACCATTACCTGCCGTTGCCCGAGTGGTCTTTTTCATTTTTATCACAAAAGACTCGCGTATACCGCAAGCACAAACCTCACAGTGTGCCACCGCAACCTTCATTACTTCTATCAAGGAAGTCGTTACCAGTCTAGGACTGGCCACCACCAGTGCACGTCAGGCCTTACCATTTTACAGTGCCACTAATTCGTGACACTGTCCATCGACTGGCTGCTGAAGTACTCCCACCTTTTACTTTCTCTCCTCCACCATTACACTCTGCCACGAGCAGTGCCATTTCATTTCAGTATACTTGAGTATACTGCATTTAGTGTCGTCCGACGGGACACACCAGCACGCTACCAGTGCCCACGGAACGCCTCCATAAGTGCCATTGCACCTGTACAGCCGTACAGGTAACCATTCTACCCGCGTGTCCGTCTTTACGGAATGCCCAAGTAATTAGTGTGTCCATGTACAAGGGTCAGTGATCCTTCGGAACACTCATCAAGGGAACGCCTCCCGAAAGTGCCGCAATACCAGCCCTAAGTGCTGTCAAACCTGCATGTCCGTCCTACGGAACGCCCATTCCATTAGTGTATCCGCTATCCCGGATCACTCAACCAAGGAACGCCTCCACAAGTGCCGTGCACCTGTATTGGACCTACAGGTTGCCCATTCCAGAAGTGCCACCAACTTGCGGGACACTTCCCAAGTGCCTTTTACCTTACAGACCTTACACTTCGTTCGGGTTGCCCCAGGTCCCTCAGTGTGAGGCGCCTCTAATGTCTACCAGAGAGTTGCTAGTACATCTTCCGGTATATTTTGCATCTTCCAATCTTGGATGGTCTGGGATGCAGTTTAGATATTTGTCGAGCTTATTCTTAAACACATCTACGCTCACTCCTGATATATTCCTCAGATGAGCTGGCAACGCATTGAATAGACGCTGCATTATCGATGCTGGTGCGTAGTGGATTAATGTTCTGTGTGCTTTCCTTATTTTTCCTGGTATAGTTTTGGGCACTATTAATCTACCTCTGCTTGCTCTTTCTGATATTTTTAGTTCCATGATATTTTCTGTTATTCCTTCTATCTGTTTCCATGCCTGAATTATCATGTAGCGTTCTCTTCTCCTTTCTAGACTATATAATTTTAAGGATTGTAGTCTTTCCCAGTAGTCTAGGTCCTTAACTTCTTCTATTCTAGCTGTAAAGGACCTTTGTACACTCTCTATTTGTGCAATATCCTTTTGATAGTGTGGGTACCATATCATATTGCAATATTCAAGTGGACTACGAACATATGTTTTATAAAGCATAATCATGTGTTCAGCTTTTCTTGTTTTGAAGTGCCGTAACAACATTCCCATTTTTGCTTTACATTTTGCCAACAGAATGGCTATTTGATCATTGCATAACATGTTCCTATTCATCATCACACCAAGGTCTTTAACTGCTTCCTTATTTGTGATTGTCTCATTATTAGGTCCCCTATATGCATAGCTTTCCTTCTCTGTCTCCATAATTTATTGATTCAAATTTATCAGAGTTAAATACCATCCTATTTACCTCTGCCCAATCATATACTTTGTTAAGGTCTCTTTGTAGAGCGTTCCTATCTTCATCACAAGTAATTTCTCTACTTATTCTTGTGTCATCAGCGAAACTACTCACTACCGAATCCTTAACATTACTGTCTATGTCTTCAATCATAATAACAAACAATATTGCAGCTAGCACCGTACCTTGTGGCACACCGGATATTACCTTGGTTTCATCCGATTTCTCATCGTTTGCAATAACTATCTGTTTTCTGTTGTGTAAAAATTCTTTTAACCATCTTCCTACTTTATCTACGATATTGTGTTTTCTAATTTTCTTTGCTAATATATTATGGTCTACTTTGTCAAAAGCTTTTGCAAAGTCTAGATAAACCACATCTGTTTCATTTCCGCTTTTCATATTTTTGAATATGTTCTCACGGTGGACTAACAGTTGGGTTTGTGTACTTTTTCCGGGTACGAAACCGTGTTGTCCTATATTAAACAAATTATTTTTTATTAAATGTTTCATAATATTTTTCTTCATTACCCTTTCATACACTTTCATAATATGTGATGTTAGACTCACAGGCCTATAATTACTTGCCTCTAGTCTTGATCCACTTTTGAAAGTAGGGGTGATATATGCTAATTTGTGCTCATCATAAATCTTGCCTGTATCTACACTTTGTCTTAATAATATTGCAAGTGGCTTTGCGATAGAATGAACTACTTTCTTTAACAAGATAGCAGGGACTCCATCCGGCCCTGCAGCAGCTCCATTTTTAATTTCATTAATTGCCTGCACAATATCAGCTTCATTAATTTCTATGTCAGCTAAATATTCACTATTTTCGTCCCTTACTTCTATATCATTATCTTCATTATCTATTCTAGGGTGAATTCTCTCTTATATCGTTCTGCCAGTATGTTGCAAATTTCCTTTTTTCATTCGTTAATCTCCCTTCAATCTCAGAGGGCCTATTTCTATTCTTCCTTTATTCATCTTCTTCGCATATGAGTATAATAGTTTGGGGTTTTGCTTGATATTTAATAGGGTTTTTTCTTCCAAGTCCCGTTTTTCATTTTCTTTGATTGTATAATCTTTTGTTCTGCATTTTCTATCTTACTTTTTAGTTCTATAACTTTCCATGCATTTTTTTCTTTTGCAAGACCTTTTTTTCCACTTTCTGATTTTCTGGAACAAGATCCTTCTGTCTCTTGGTATGCATGAATGATGTTTACTTTTCTTCTTCGGTATATATTTATCCACTATTTTCTCCAATATTTTATATAATATCTCCGTATTTACCCTTATGTCATCACTTACGAAAATGTTATCCCAATCTTTGTTTAATTCTTCATTAATTTCTGACCATTTTATATTTTTACTGTAGAAGTTGTATTTTCCATATCCTTCCCACTTTTTCATTTCTTGCTTATCTCTATTTTCACTTGCTTTGGAATGAACTGTTAATTCTATGACATTATGATCTGAAATACTCGCATTATAAACTATTATTTCTTTAACATAATTCATCTCGTTCACAAATACTAGGTCTAAAGTATTTTCCTTTCTTGTTGGCAGGTGATTTATTTGTTGAATGTTGTATTCTAGTAGCATATCTAATAGCTTTTCAAATTGCCTCTTATCTTCTGCACTACTATTACTCTCTTTTTTATATGTATAAGTACAACCACAGTCTCCTATTCGTTCTTTTCCATTCTACGAAAGGAAAGTTGAAGTCACCAGATAGGAGAATAGTCCAGTCCTTGTGATTTCTACATATATCATCCAATTTTTCTATTATTAAGTCAAACTCTTTAGTATTAGGAGGGTCTATATATTACTATGTTCATCAATTTTTCAGATTCAAATTCTCTACCGCTATTAGTTCACATTCTGAGTTACTATATTTCTCATATATTTTTCCTTGTTTTTTGTCTTTCCCATATATTGCGGTTCCCCCTTGATTCCTATTTTTTCTATCTGATCTATAAGTTTGGAACCCTTTTATTTGATCATCATTCCCAGTCTCTTGGGAATACCAGGTTTCACTTATATTCATTATATCTATTTTCTTTTCATTTTGGGTTAGTTCTTCTAAGTACTCTATTTTTCTTTTTGAGTTACTCGTAACTAAACCCTGCGCATTCATCACTATGATGGTTTGCGTGTTTTCTCCTTCATTTAATATTGGTAGTAATAAGGATTTTCCCATGTCTCTTTCCTGTTCTGGTATGTTGTTCTTTTTTTCATTTCCAGAAATTCTGACATTAAAAAATCCAACTTTTCCATAATATTTGATCTTCCTTCATCATAATTATTTATTTTGTGTCTGAATCTGCCAATTTTCTCCGTTTCTGCAATATCCTCTTGCATAATAAATACAGTTATTATCTCTTGAGTAGAATTTCGGAGCTGATGCTTTGAAATTTTTTTGCTGACACTCTGCATATCTCATTGGTGGTTTGCTTTTCTCTTTTACCTGATATTCTTGATTTCTCTCTTTATTTGTTTCTTTCTTATTTTGGATTTTATTACTTGGTTGGTTATTTATTTGATTATGATTCATGGCTACAGGGTGCATATATTTGCATTTTTTGTCGAACTTACATCCTTTTCCTTCTTTTAGGTTTTTACATATTTTTTGGATGCAGATCTCTGCAATCATCCCCATAGCCATCTAAGTATGCACATTTACCATATATTTCATAGTTTTGACATACCTTAGGATGTTTGTAGTAACATCTTTCTCCAAATCTACCTTAGGATGTTTGTAGTAACATCTTTCTCCAAATCTGCAATTCCCTCTTTTCAAAAGGTTGCAGATTTTGTCTTTCTTGTCTATTTTTTCCTCTTTCCCGTCATTGTGTAGATCTGGGTAGAGCCTCTTCGGGATTTGCTTTTCTGTTGTCATATCGTAATTTATTTCTTCGCAGGTATGCTGTTTTATTGCCTCATATGTAGTATCAATGAGTATCTCTGCATCCATACTTTTTATCTTGTTCTTTGTTTTCCTTATTTTTTTCTGTCATTTCATTTTTGTTTACTTCTCTTCCGTTTTCTCTTCTTCTTTTTTTTTCCTTCTTCTTCTCCTCTTCCTCTTCTTCTTCATCCTCAACTATTTGTACATTCAATCTTGATTTAATAACATTGTCTATCCATGATAGACATGTTGAACAAAAAATTCTTGTATCTTTTCTCAAATCTTGCATTACCTCAGCACACTGTGGATGGGTCGGAATGTTGCATGCAGCACATTTTCTGATTAGGTTTTGTGGATTGACTATGCTATACCAAACCTTACACAGTTTGCATGCTTTTGGCATTCTTTTTCCTAATGCATCAATTAGGATATTCACAAGATTCACCTTATTCATTTTCTTTGTCGGAATATGTTGGTTTATGTATATTTTCTTTATGAGTCTCTTGACCACTTGGATTTTATTTGGAACTTCTTCAATTATTTTCAAGATGTTTTCATTAGATTTGTTCCAGTTTGAAGGATTATATCCTTCTAATATATCTATGAATGCTTTTGTATCTTTTTGGTTAGGACTGTTGCTGATTTCATAGATGAGAAATGCCAGTTCCCTTCCTGCTACCTCATCGTATTGCGAATCTGCCAAGCAAGCTAAATTACGCCACCTTTTCCCGCAGTTGGAACTTACTGCCATCTTGTTCTGATTTCAGTATTACACTTGTTAAACTAACTTAGAAGACGCTTTATCCTACTATTTTCACACTAATCTTATCACCGATAGTTCACGAACACTTCTAGATATTTCTCAAATTCTAGTCGTATGTTAAACTTGTGATATCTGTTGATTAATCTGACTTCACGCGGGTACGTCTCACCAAGCAAGATGGCTACAGAGCACCCAGTCTTTTCAGACTTTGTCATTACCGCCTTGCAGAACACATTTCCAAGTGAGTGCCACATTACACAGTAGGCACTCCTATTCCATCCAGTACTAATCCTGGCCACCATTATTCTCATTTTCATCCGAGCCTCTACTACAGCCTAAGGGAAATGTCTTCCCCTGCTTCCCGCGACTTCTTTGCCATAGAGCTAGAGAAGCTCCGAGCCCTCAAAACTCTGGGCAAGGAGGCCGGTTACACTGGACCAGCACTTGACCAGTGGATGAAGGCGCAGCAGGATGCCGCGCGCCTGCAAGAAAGGGAAGAAAGAGGAAACAAGAGAAAAGCCAAAGAAGCAGAGAAGAAGGAAAGAGAAGAAGAGAGAAAGCATGAGCTAGCTCTCAGAGATGAAGAAATCTTTCGGCAAGTTTCTAAGCCCCAGACCATGAGCTGGACTCCCCCGGTAAGAGGTGGTTGCGGAGGTTCTGCACCACTTGTTGTGTGCGTGGGCATGCTGTGGATTTCGACCAGTGCCCAAGTCGATCCCTACCTTGGGATGAGAGCTTCCAGGGTGAACTTCTCCATGTAGCCCTCCCTGATGAACAGTCTCCTATGGCCTATCAGTGGGTACAAGTCATGGCCGACACCGAAGCCCAGGTCTCCCTCATTACAAGAAAGGCATTGCCTAGGGGTGCCAAAATCCAGACGGACGAAGAAATTCAGTTTGAATGGATTGACGGTCACCTCTATTCTGTTCCTTCGGTCCTTCTGAATGTGGAAATGCCCTTTCTGGACCAGGAGACCAGGGAAACCACATTGTGCCGCCTGGGCGTAGTTGACCAATTTCATGATGTTTATCAGGTGATATTGGGCCGAGATCTAAAGCCATATCTCCCCTGGACGCAGCTCCCACTACCAGATGCACCGGATCCCTGCAGCATGCCTCATAATCAAACCTCAATTTTAGGTTCAGAGGCTAGTGCCTCCGATGTCACCGACATCCTTTCTATTTGCGAACCTGGCCCTGACCCAGTGTCAGAGCCCGAAGTTTCTTCCGCACCATCTCAGCCTCTTACCATTTTACCGCCTACCTCCTCCCCCTTGGAAGAGGTAAGCCCACCAGTTAATCCCGAACTTGTTTTCGAGGGTGATCCAACGGTGCCCGAGCACACTGCCAGGCTTGGTGACTCCACAGATTCGCAACCTGTGGGACCATCTCAGCCTTACCGTCCAGTGCCACGGAAGAGGTTCTGGAACAAGTTCTGCCGAGACTGTGGCCGCAAGGGTCACATGTCTGCCAACTATGGAGGGTGCGCTAATCACCATATTCCCACCATCGCAATGGCAGTCACCAATCCTTCTTTACTAGGACCCCCGGCTAAGGGCCCTATAACCGTCGCACCCCTCCAAAGCCATTATCCGCCAAGCCACATCAGAGCCTACGACGACTCTGGCGCTCAAATCTCCCTGATACGGGAAGACCGAATCCCCCGAGGGGCTAACGTCGATAGACGTCATTTAATAACCATTGAAGGTATCAACCATATCAAGCTGATCCTTCCGACCCTACAATTGAGAGTCACCAGACCTCATTTTTCCAAAGTATGTATTCTTGCAATTGCAAGCTACATTCCAGGAGGTTATGACCTCCTCCTAGAGCAAGACATGAAGTCTCCCTCACCGTTCAAAAAGCCTAGGGATCCTAACCCCACAACAAATAACTCCAAAGCAAGGAGTCATCCAAGACCTACTTCCTCCCGGAAGTACGGCCACCAAGTCTCCCCCGCTACCACGGAGGGAGATTGATCATTCACAGTTCCGTTGCAAAACCTGCAATGTACTAGGGCACTCCACAAATTGGCCTAGGTGCCCTAGCAGACTACCAGCAGCGGACACTGTCCCTTTTCCACAAGGCTCAGCCTTCCCAAAGAGACAGGAGCCTCTGTCTCCCATTACCAAGGGCCCGCTGAGAGGTATTGCACCTCCGGTACCCGTCACAGGTCCAGTCGACCTCAACACTCTGCCAGTGCCACTTGGCCGCACT
>NC_087204.1:99690556-99714730 GCF_015104395.2 Macrobrachium nipponense
AATAATAATAATAATAATAACGGTTTATCTTCTGAATAATAATAGTGGTTTACCTTCTGAATTATTAACATACTAATAATGATAATAATAATAATAATATATGCAGGGACTCAAGGCGATACTCAAGTTAAAACTCAACGCCGGAAATAAGATAAAAGCCATAAACACATGGGCAGTGCCAGTAATCAGATACAGCGCAGGAATAGTGGAATGGACGAAGGCAGAACTCCGCAGCATAGCCCAGAAAACTAGGAAACATAGGACAATACACAAAGCACTACACCCAAGAGCAAATACGGACAGACTATACATAATACGAAAGGAAGGAGGGAGAGGACTACTAAGTATAGAGGACTGCGTCAACATCGAGAACAGAGCACTAAGGCAATATCTGAAAACCAGTGAAGACGAGTGGCTCAAGAGTGCATGGGAACAAAAACTGATAAAAGCAGACGAAGACCCAGAAATATACAGAGACAAGAGAATGACAAACAGAACAGAGGACTAGCACAACAAACCAATGCACGGACAATACATGAGACAGACTAAAGAACTAGCCAGCGATGACACATGGCAATGGCTACAGAGGGGAGAGCTCAAGAAGGAAACTGAAGGAATGATAACAGCGGCACAAGATCAGGCCCTAAGAACCAGATATGTTCAAAGAACGATATATGGAAATAACATCTCTCCCATTCTCGTATGTAGGAAGTGCAATACAAAAAATGAAACCATAAACCACATTGCAAGCGAATGTCCAGCACATGCACAGAACCTGTACAAAAAGAGGCATGATTCAGTAGCAAAAGCCCTCCACTGGAGCTTGTGCAAGAAACATCAGCTACCTTGCAGTAATAAGTGGTACGAGCATCAACCTGAAGGAGTGATAGAAAACAATCAGGCAAAGATCGTCTGGGATTATGGTATCAGAACAGATAGGGTGATATGTGCAAATAGACCAGACGTGATGTTGATTGACAAAATCAAGAAGAAAGTATCACTCATTGATGTCCAATACCATGGGACACCAGAGCTGAAGAGAAAGAGAGGGAAAAATGGATAAGTATCAAGATCTGAAAATAAAAATAAGAAGGATATGAGATATATCAGTGGAAATTGTACCCATAATCATAGGAACACTAGGCACGATCCCAAGATCCCTGAAAAGGAATCTAGAAAAACTAGAGGGTGAAGTAGCTCCAGGACTCATGGAGAAGAGTGTGATCCTAGAAACGGCGCACATAGTAAGAAAAGTGATGGACTCCTAAGGAGGCAGGATGCAACCCGGAACCCCAAACTATAAATACCACCTAGTCGAATTAGAGGACTGTTATAGATATAATAATGAATAATAATAATAATAATAATAATAGTGGTTTAGCTTCTGAATAATAATAATAATAATAATAATAATAATAATAATAATAATAATAATAATAATAATAATAATACAGAACTTCGGCAACACCAGAAACGAAACAATTCGGAGAAGGTCGAAATTTCCCGGTCTTTTTCGTTCGTCAGTCAAATGTGGACCACAACCTCAGGGGGGCGGAACCCCCGGTAATTACCGCGGTAATTTGGAGAAAGTTTTGGCAGTAGCTGGCAGTTCTGGGAGTCTTCTGATTCCTGATGGCAGTTCTCGTTGGTGTAAACTTGATGATGACCTATTGGAAATGTCTCCATCATAGGGCAGAGGGAATTTTGTCTTCTTGTGTGTGTACTTTTGTAATATACAAATAGATGTGTCTTGAAATTTACAAGGAGTTACAAGGATTAGGTTGTCTCAAAGACATCGTGTGCTCACTTATTTCTAGAAGCAGGTTTTACTGTTCATTCACAGTGTCCTAATGATTTTGTCTAGCTTTTCTTTTAAACTCTTCTACGCTGTTGCTGTTTACAACTCCTGGTAGCAGTTTATTGCACGTGTCACATATCTTGTATGTGAAGAAGTTCCCGCAATGAGATTTGTTGTATCTATCTCTGCAGCTCTATAGTTTCCATCCATTATTTCTAGGTTACTGTCTACTTTTGTTAAGCCTTTCAATAATTTTAATGTTTCCATTGGTTGTCCTCGCAATCGTCGTGTTTCTAAGCCATAAATGTTCAGGCTCTCTAGTCGTGTTTGGTAACCTATTTGCCTGATGGATGGAATTAACTTTGTGGCCCTTGCTTTTACCCCTTCTAATCTATTTGTGTCCTTTCTTAGTTCTTGGACCAAAAACTGAAAAAAACTTGCATCTGTTCTTTATGTAGAACTTACGCTGGTATCTGCACTCACACAGCAGTTACGTTTGTGTGTATGTAGGTATGTAGCTACTTGTAATATATACACTTATATATGTCTTGAAATAATGTAACACAGGTATCTACACGAACACTTACACTGGCATTAAATGGGCAATACAAGATTAAGAAGCATAAAAGCGCTAGCTATACCGTTAGTCTTCACAAAATGAGGTTAAGTGAAGTTCTAGACCTACAGTGGTTTAATCTTGAATATTTAATGGATGTCATAGTTATAGTATTCTAAAACCACTCACCATATTTTTCTTTAAATGGCAATAACCAAAATCAGATTTAGGCACTAAAATTTTACTAATTTACGATACCTATTATTTAAATCGTCGTCCATGTGTCTACCTAAACCTGTTGACCGTTAATGTTATTATCAATTTTTGAACACTGTAGTCTCAATTTGCCGCTCAGTTACTGCCACGACAGAAAAAAAAAAACTTTCATTACGTCCGTAAGTACTTTTTTATAGATATTTTAGCATCATTTCACAGATTAAGGTCATTTTGAAAATAGTATAAGGTTTGATGGTGAATAACAACAGTTTGAACATACATTAGGTTTTAAACATGTAATTTATTGTTACTCGACTATCATTTTAAAGTTCATGGTATTTCTACAGAAGCAATCCGTGGTGGCCTAGACTATGGCAATTGACGTTTTCCTGTTATTTTACTTACTGAACAAGAATTTTAAGTAATATTTATTTGGACGACTATAATTAACCCCCCGGGCCAGTACTAAACACGGCGAAATACATTGGACGTCCCAATCCCTAATGGATGTCGTACCCGCGGTTACGTTCCTTGCAGTTCGTGCGGAACTATTCTTTAGAATTACCCTGCAAGAAACGTAACCGCGGATACGACATCCACTATTGATTGCGGCGTCCAATGTATTTCGCCGTGTTTAGTACTGGTCCTGGGGGGTTAATTACACTCGTCTGAATAAATATTACTTTCAATTCTTGTTCAGTAGGTAAAACTGCATAGAAAAACCGCAACTGCCATAGTCTGGGCCGCCGCGGATAGGTACCCTAGATCTACTAAATTCATCACCATATTTCATACAATAGTAACATTAGGATTCATAAAAAACAAAAAAACAAATACGAAGCCCTTCAAATATGGATTTTTTCGTAATTTGATAGTCTAAAAGCGGTAACGTGAGTTTGTCCAATGGAAGAAACTTGATTTATAGAAAACGGTTCATAGAAAACCGTACGGATTACAAGGCCAGACGATCGTAATTATGATTTTACCTTAATTTGTGACATATCTTTCCAGTCTGCTATAGGCAACTCAGTTGCTTGCCTTTTGTGACTTTCTCTTGCAGGTTATTTAAAAATGTAATTTATAGGAAAATTTGTTAATTCATTTTTTACATTTAACTACAATCTGCTTCTTGTCTATAAACTTAGACGGTGATTTTATTAGTTGTTAATTTCTCAGATTTTGAAACAATTGGAGGAGATAGAAAAGTGAAATACAAATAAACAACGTCGTCTTTTAGCACATCAAAGATATTCTGTGCTTTAGACCTCAGATCCTGCCATCCTTCAAGCATTACAAGCCACCTTTTGCCAGAAATATTACAGGTAATAACAATATTAAATGTTGGTCCCTAATATTTTCATCAGATTTCACCACATATTGGTTGATTCCAAACTCGTTTATTTCTTAATTTCTTTCTTTCTTTCTTTCTTTATTTATTTATTTATTTATTTATTTATTTATTTATTTATTTTTGTTTTGTTAGGAGGAAGCTTGACATTTCACCAAATTTCTAAATCTGGTGGAAAAATTCACCATCTGTCAACAAATTGAGCTACAATAGAGCTGCCATAAGTGGTTTTATGGCGGCCCATTGAAGTGATTGAATATCATCCTTCTCCCCCTCCCCCTCCCCAAGTCGTTCAAGCAGAGAGTGAAAGGGGGAGAGGGAGAGAGCATTGGCCGTGGACGCTAAAATGAACGAGTTGACCAAAGTGAGGAAGATTCTCGACATGTTATCATTTTCGTTTCCAAGCAATTATTTATTAGTTATAGACGTGTTGACAGATATGAATTCGGTTGATTATAGGAGTAGTTACAGTCTCGCTATGAATACATAGATTTAGACAATACAAAATGCAAGAAACCTCAGGAAGTGTGATGAGGTACTGCATCACTTACTGAAGTTGCTTAATTGCTGGACCTCAAAAAAACTGTATTCACAACAATAAAACACAGCTGAAATCAGTATAACTTATCAAATACAAATCAAATGAAGGTGGTTATTATAAAATTAATAATGTAATGCAAAGTTTGTTAGTTAATGCTTACCATTTAACATAACAATCTCCTTCTTTTATCTTTGACGATATTTTCATGGTGGCCAATACACTACATCGAAAAATTGCACATTTCAGGATTGTTACACGCAGATTTTGTTAGATTCTTTTTCACCGTTATTTCTGTCTAGAGCTAATTCTAAGATGGGTATTAACGCTAAGAGAACAAAGTCTGTGCAATTAGAATCAAATTGCGGAAAGACAACATGAATTGATAACCACTCCTTGATTTTGTGTCTTCCAGACTTCCACCTGGGTTTTTTCACTCTTGAAATCTGGGATTTTTGCAAAATTATATTAATGTAAGATATTCTTTTAAGTAATATGTGTCTATCGTCCGTAAGAACATGATATCAACAAAGACGTTGCAACTTGCAGAGATGTCATATTTGGTGTTGAGAGGAGGTTGGGGGGATGATGTCGGAGGTCGTTCTGGAAGTCCATATTTTCCAATGCTTTCCTTTTCATTGACCAGTACTTTACAAATAGCAGTCTTTTTTTTTTTTTGCCACTTTTATATATATAAATTTTTTATTAAACGTTAACATCATTCTTCAGTAGTCGGAAATACAAGAGAGATAATAGGAATATGATATAGGCCACCATATTTGTAAATGATTATAAGTAAAATTCTGTTAACCAAAGTCAGTACTTTGAATAACATCTAATCGGGTAGAAGTGCAAAAGACCGTATACCCAATATTTCTTCTTAATAATATAAGTAGAATAACATTTTCAAGTATTTCATCTTGTATATATGCAATAACATTTATTGAAGAAAATGTCCAGTTTAATGACCATTTACACCAACATAGTGTTACCAAATGGATCATTCACTTTCAAATTCTTTAAGTGCGACATCTCAAACTCTATACGTATACCTTTTTTAGAGCCCTATAGTTAGGCTGAAGTTGCATGAAATTGCCTTCCATTCCCTCATGTCCCCTAATGCGCCACAGACGTTGTCGGAGAAGAAATTTCAGTGAATCAATCTATGGACAAGCAGTGCCTGACGATGATCATCCTGTGATTGTCTGCCATGCTGACCAATAAGCTGATGCACTTTGACATTTTTTCTATGTTCAGTCAGCTTTAGGGCAGCTTCCACATGTGCAGAATTAAGGTTTCATGGGCTCTAAATTTCTCTGTTGCCTTTTTTCCAGTTATTGAATCCATCTTTCGTAAATGCTAGCTCTGTGTTTTACTAAAAGTTCAGAGATTCAGTCTTTCAGCTGAACAGCAGGTGAAGCAAAATGCTCTTATTCCTTGTAGTGCATATACGTAGAGTGAGCCTTGGAGGAAAATTCTCTCTCAGTTTTTTGATGGTGGCAATATCTGTGGGCTGATATGGTTTCACACTTGTTCGGCAACAGGCAGGCAGCCTGACATTGTTCATCTCTTTCAAACACTTCTGGGTGATGAGTAGTCCTATGTGCTTCAGATATGGTGGCTGGCTAGTGGGCTCTCCTCAACTCTTGATGTCTCTGTGAATCGTTGCTGCTCCATACCAACTGACAATCCTGTGGAGCAGCTTAACTTAACATTTGATTACGGTATTTGTTCTTAGCACAACTGACAATACTGAAAACGCGTTCCACTGCTGCATTTGAGATATAAGGCATGAGAGCGTATGTAATGGTAGTTCCCTGTAGGGATGCTTTCCTGTGCCATTTTCATATGTGTATAATCCAGCCCAGAATATTTGGGGATCACTTAGGATGCCTTCCTCAAAGATATTCTCCTCACTCCGTATATGTGGAAGTAAACCTTTGTATGATGATCCTCAACTACATTGGCATTTTCATCAAGCAAAAGGTAGTTGTGAGAAAAAGTACCTCTCCATTTGTGATAAAATTTTCTTTGGATTCAGCCCACTCATGCTTTTAAATGTATCCTTGTTTGTTGAGAGTTTGCTTTCCAACTTCCTTACTCAGTTCCATGAGGAACAATTGGCATCTCTCCTTACTACGCTCTTGATTGGCTGTTGATAAGCCAATCACAGGGCTAGAAACTCTCAGTCTCTCTCGAAAGTTCACATGGGTAGGATCTGTTCCATCTCTCCTGAGGGATACGTCTTTCAAAAGTATCCCTCAGGAGAGGTGGAACATGCATCCTGCCTATGTGATCTCTCGAGAGAGAGAGAGACGGAGAGATTTCAGTCCTGTGATTGGCTTATCAGCAGTCAATCAGGAGCGTCGTAAGGGATTGGCCTAGACATCAAATACACGGTTGATGTCCCTGACAAGTATGGAACAAGTGGGGAAAGTGTCTGACGCGTATTGGCTTTGTTTCGCATTGCAGTGTTTCTCTCTCTCTCTCTCTCTCTCTCTCTGGGTCACTCGGGTGTGTGATGCTTATTTTTTTTTATTATTATTATTTACACGTCATCGTCTTCTCTCATAAATTATGTGCGGACACAAACACACACACACACACACACACACACAGATGTGTTGGTGTAGGAAGATGGTAATAAATTATGAATGTAGCAGTAGCCTTTGTGTTGTTTTTTTTTTTTTCTTTGGTAAGGGGAAAAACTTAATATATATATGTGTGTGTGTGTCCGTCCTCCGCCCCACCCCATATTTTGTATCGATTTCAAAATAAAGCTCAAAGAAGAATATTAGGCGTCAGATGACAGGGTAGAGTTAGAAATGATTCCCCAAGGGCAGATACGGACATTTCTCCTGTATATGAGGCAGTGCTGAAAAGGACTTATACATGCATACTTACATAGTACATACATACATATATATATGTATATATATATATGTGTGTGTATATATATATATATATATATATATATATATTATATCATATATATATATATATATATATTTCATTCTTCTTAGCGTTCAAAAAATCATCCACTTCACCGTGGACACACTCACACGCACACACATAAATACACGTTTACTCACAAACTGAAACGTAAATATAACTGGTTTGATAACCGTGAACATTTCTCCCTGGTGATTGGACTGGTAAAATCTTTTATCGAAATAAGAAAACATTAAATCTAGGATTGCCCGTAGTCAAGTATTTTATGCTGAGGTTCAGAATACATGATAGTAGGATTGAATTACGTTTTCATTCTCTCTCTCTCTCTCTCTCTCTCTCTCTCTCTCTCTCTCTCTCTTCCTTTTCCAAGCCACTACCTCCTACAATTTACTACTCCTGATCTCTCTCTCTCTCTCTCTCTCTCTCTCTCTCTCTCTCTCTCTCTCTCTCTCTCAAGACTGACCGCATTATTTTAAAAATACTTATGAGTCGAAATGGAGAAACAAATCAGCAGTTATGTACGGGTATAAATATAAAAATAAGTCTGAAAAAAGAGCTTTCAGGAATCCATTTAGATTTATTTTCAAAATATATTTGCTCCCATATACGTAGCTGGGAATTGTTCCTCCACTTACAGCGATCCTCAGAACCTCTTGTCTTGTCTTGAAGTCCTCCTCGCAGTCTATAGCCAATTTCTTCCCTTTGCTTTATCGTCTGTGATGTCAGGGCAGTTGTGAGGTTGTCTTTGTGTCTTGCGAACCTTTTCACTGTACGCTCTAGTACATTTGTTTTTCTCTTTCTTTCTTTTTTCCTGCATGCAAGCATGGGCAAAGTCCGCCATCGTATATATATCCGAAGTGACTTAATCATTCAATATCTGGAAATGTTCGTCTCTTCCAGACTGTGGTATAAGGACGTTGCATTTAATATCACGTCACGGTCTCCTTATCGTTTGCGTGGGTATCAGAGAGTGCGCTTTATCCTATAAAGTGAGAGAGAGAGAGAAAGTCTAAAGAAGAGGAGGAGGAGGAGAGATTAAACAAGTTTACCGTTAACAGATGATTTAACCAAAGTGGAGAGAGAGAGACAGAGGGTTTAGTGGAAATTAAACGCTGGGAGTTTATGACGAAATTTAAAGCGGATTTGGGGGGGACTAAACCCCCAACCCAACCCCACCACCCCCCTCCACCATTCTGATCAGGATAAAGAGCGAATGGAATGGCAGTGAATGAAATTTTCGGGGGGGGGGGGGAGGGGGGGGGGGGGGGGGGTGTGGGTGGGGGGGGAGCGAACGAATTAAAATAAACGCTCCGACGTCGATGAGAGACGTTATCTTGTCATAAAGGCGAAATTGCCGTCGGAATTTTTTTTTTTTTTTTTTTTAATTTTTTTTTTTTTTTTTTTTTTTCACGGGGCGTTTTCTAACACGAAATAGCTATACTCATTTTTAGGGGGGAAGGAGAGAGAGAGAGAGGAGAGAGAGAGAGAGAGAAAGAAAGAGAGAGAGAGAGTGAGAGAGAGATTTGGAATGAAATCTCTTCGATTTTACCTTTTAGTTTTCTGTAAAATGAAAACTATTGTGCCGACTATTTGTCTTTTTTTTTTTTTTTTTTTCTGTCCTCACTTTTTCCGTCCGTCCTCAGATCTTAAAATCCTATTACTGAGTTGAGGCTAGAGGGCCGTGCAAATTGGTCACGTTGATCATCCACCCTCCAATCAACAAACATACCAGATTGAAGCCCTCTAGCCTCAGTAGTTTTAATTTATTAAAGGTTAAAGTTAGGCAATGACGTGGTCGGTATGGTGTTGGCGTGCCACCTCGGTGGCCGCGAGTTCGATTCTCGGACGGCATTCCATTGAGGAGTGAGAGATGTATATTTCTGGTGATGGAAGTTCACTCTCGACTTGGTTCGGAACTCACGTAAAGCAGTTGGTCCCGTTGCTGAATAACCACTGTTTCCATGCAACGTTAAAACACCATACAAACAAAGAATCGTGCTTCTGGCAACGACATATAAGATAGGCCACCACCGAAGAATAGATCCATTTTTGGCGGCCTTGATTAAAACACTGCACAGCTGTGCAGGAAAACTCGATTGCGCTGAAGAAACTTCGGCGCAATTTTTTTTTTTTTTTTTTCAACATTGACCTTTAGAACTTTTATTATGAACTCATTTCCATTTATTCTCATCATGGCACGGAATGACACTATGGGATCGAGTGCCTGGCTTTAAGCCCAAATCACATATTCCATCCAGCTGGAGAGAGAGAGAGAGAGAGAGAGAGGAGAGAGAGAGAGAGAGAGAGAGAGAGCACAGGATTCATAGACTCAAAACTCAGTCATTCCGGTGAAATTACCCACCGAATTTTGTGGTTTATCTTCTGTATAATAATAATAGTAATAGTAGTAGTTTAGCTTCTGAATAATAATAACAATAATAATAATAATAATAATAATAATAATAATAATAATAATAATAATAAATAATAATAATAATAATGGTGGTGGTTTAGCTTTGAATAATAATAATAATAATAATAATAATAATAATAATAATAATAATAGTGGTTTAGCTTCTGAATAATAATAATAATAATAATAATAATAATAATAATAACATAATAATATCGGTTTAGCTTCTGAATAATAATACTATGGTTTTGCCTTCTGAATAATTAACATACTAATAATAATAATAATAATAATAATAATAATAATAATAATAATAATATATGCAGAGACTCAAGGCGATACTGAAGTTAAAACTTAACGCCGGTAATATGATAAAAGCCATAAACACATGGGTAGTGCCAGTAATCAGATACAGCGCAGGAATAGTGGAATGGACGAAGGCAGAACTCCGCAGCATAGACCAGAAAACTAGGAAACATAGGACAATACACAAAGCACTACACCCAAGAGCAAATACTGGACAGGGATATACATAACACGAAAGGAAGGAAGGAGAGGACCTACTAGTATAATAGAGGACTGCGTCAACATCGAGAACAGAGCACTGGGGCAATATCTTAAAACCAGTGAAGACGAGTGGCTCAAGAGTGCATGGGAAGAAGAACTGATAAAAAGTAGACGAAGACCCAGAAATATACAGAGACAGGAGAACGACAAACAGAACAGAGGACTGGCACAACAAACCAATACACTAAAGAACTAGCCAACGATGACACATGGCAATGGCTACAGAGGGGAGAGCTCAAGAAGGAAACTGAAGGAATGATAACAGCGGCCCAAGATCAGGCCCTAAGAACCAGATATGTTCAAAGAACGATAGATGAAAATAACATCTATACCCATATGTAGGAAGTGCAATACGAAAAATGAAACCATAAACCACATAGCAAGCGAACGTCCGGCACTTGCACAGAACCAGGAGAAAAAGAGGCATGAGTTCAGAGCACCAAAAGCCCTCCACTGGAGCCTGTACAAGAACATTAGCTACCTTGCAGTAATAAGTGGTACGGGCACCAACCTGAAGGAGTGATAGAAAACGATCAGGCAAAGATCCTCTGGGACTATGGTATCAGAACAGATAGGGTGATACGTGCAAATAGACCAGACGTGACGTTGATTGACAAAATCAAGAAAGTATCACTCATTGATATCCAATACCATGGGACACCAGAGTTGAAGAGAAAGAGAGGGAAAAAATGGATAAGTATCAAGACTTAAAATAGAAATAAAGAAGGATATGGGATATGCCAGTGGAAATTGTACCCATAATCATAGGAACACTAGGCACGATCCCAAGATCCCTGAAAAGGAATATAGAAAAACTAAAAGGATGAATATCTCGGACTCATGGAGAAGAGTGTGATCCTAGAAACATAGTAAGAAAAGTGATGGACTCCTCCTAAGGAGGCAGGATGCAACCCGGAACCCCACACTATAAATACCGCCCAGTCGAATTGGAGGACTGTGATAGACAAAAAAAAAAAAAAAAAAAGTGGTTTAGTTTCTGAATAATAATAATAATAATAATAATAATAAATAATTACTAATAATAATAATAATAATAATAATAATAATAATAATACTAATAAGAATAATATAATAATAATAATACAGAACCACGCGGCAACACCAGAAACGAAACAATTCGGAGAAATCCAGAAATTTTCCAGTCTTTTTCGTTCGTCAGTCAAATGTGGACCACAACCTCAGGGGGGCGGAACCCCGGTAATTACCGCGGTAATTTGGAGAAAGTTTTGGCAGTAGCTGGCAGTTTGGGGTCTGATTCTTGATGGCAGTTCTCGTTGGTGTAAACTCGATGATGACCTATTGGAAATGTCTCCATCATAGGGCAGAGGGAATTTTGTCTTCTTTTGTGTACTATACTTTTGTAATATACAAATAGATATGTCTTGAAATTTACAAGGAGTTACAAGGATTAGGTTGTCTCAAAGACATCGTGTGCTCACTTATCTCTAGAAGCAGGTTTTACTGTTCATTCACAGTGTCCTAATGATTTTGTCTAGCTTTTCTTTTAAACTCTTCCACGCTGTTGCTGTTTACAACTTCTGGTAGCAGTTTATTGCACGTGTCACATATCTTGTATGTGAAGAAGTTCCCGCAATGAGATGTGTTGTATCTATCTCTTCAGCTCTATAGTTTCCATCCATTATTTCTAAGTTACTGTGTACTTTTGTTATGACTTTCAATAATTTGAATGTTTCCATTAGTTGTCCTCGCAATCGTCGTGTTTCTAAGCCATATATGTTCAGGCTCTCTAGTCGTCTTTGGTAACCTATTTGCCTGATGGATGGAATTAACTTTGTGGCCCTTGCTTGTACCCCTTCTAATCTATTTATGTCCTTTCTTAGTGTTGGTGACCAAAAACTGAAATAAACTTGCATCTGTTCTTTAGTACGTAGAACTTACGCTGGTATCTGCACTCACACAGCAGGTACGTATGTGTGTATGTAGCTACTTGTAATATATACACTTATATATGTCTTAAAATAATGTAACACAGTTATCTACACGAACACTTACACAGGCATTAAATAGGCTATACAAGATTAAGAAGCATAAAAGCGCTAGATATACCTTTAGTCTTCACAGAAAGAGGTTAAGTGACGTTCTAGACCTACAGTGGTTTAATCTTATATATCTAATGGATGTCTTAGTTCTATTTTAAAACCACTCATCATATTTTTCTTTAAATGGCATTGACCAAAATCAGATTTAGGCACTAAAATTTTACTACTTTACATTACCTATTATTTAAATCGTCGTCCATGTGTCTACCTAAACCTGTTGACCGTTAATTTTACTAACAATGTTTTGAACACTGTAAAGTCAATTTGCCTCTCGGTTACTGCCACGACAGAAAAAAAGCTTTCATTACGTCCGTAAGTGCTTTTTTTTTATAGATATTTTAGCATCATTTCACAGATTACGGTCATTTTGAAAATAGTATAAGGTTTGATATTGAATAAAAACAGTTTGATCATACATTAGGTTTTAAACATGGTAATTTATTGTTACTCGACTATCATTTTAAAGTTCATCTACCAAGTTCATACAATAGTAACATTAGGATTCTTAAAAAAATAAAAATAAAATACCATGCCCCTCAAATATGGACTTTTTCGTAATTTGATAGTCTGAAAACTGTAACGAGTTTGTCCAATGGAAGAAACTTGATTTATAGAAAACGGTTCATAGAAAACCGTACGGATTACAAGGCCAGACTATCTTAATTATGATTTTACCTTAATTTGTGACATAGGTATCTTTCCAGTCTGCTATAGGCAAATTAGTCGCTAGCTTTTTGTGACTTTCTCTTGCAGGTTATTTAAAAATTTAATTTAAAGGAAAATTTGTTAATTCATTTTTTACATTTAACTACAATCTGCTTCTTGTCTATAAACTTAGACGGTGATTTTATTAGTCGTTAATTTCTTAGATTTTGAAACAATTGGAGGAGATAGAAAAGTGAAAAACAAATAAACAACGTCGTCTTTTAGCACATCAAAGATATTCTGTGCTTTAGACTCAGATCCTGCCATCCTTCAAGCATTACAAGCCACCTTGTGCCAGAAATATTATAGATAATAACAATATTAATCGTTGGTCCCTAATATTTTCATCAGATTTCACCACATATTGGTTGATTCCAAACTCGTTTATCTTATTATTAAATTTCTTTCTTTCGGGTTTCTTTCTTTCTTTCTTTATTTATTTATTTATTTATTTATTTATTTATTTATTTATTTATTTTTGTTTTGTTAGGAGGAAGCTTGGACATTTCACCAAATTTCTAAATCTGGTGGAAAAATTCACCATCTGTCAACAAATTGAGCTACAATAGAGCTGCCATAAGTGGTTTTATGGCGGCCCATTGAAGTGATTGAAATCATCATCTCTCCCCCTCCCCCTCCCCAAGTCGTTCAAGCAGAGAGTGAAAGGGGGAGAGGGAGAGAGCATTGGCCGTGGACGCTAAAATGAACGAGTTGACCAAAGTGAGGAAGATTCTCGACATGTTATCATTTTCGTTTCCAAGCAATTATTTATTAGTTATAGACGTGTTGACAGATATGAATTCGGTTGATTATAGGAGTAGTTACAGTCTCGCTATGAATACATAGATTTAGACAATACAAAATGCAAGAAACCTCAGGAAGTGTGATGAGGTACTGCATCACTTACTGAAGTTGCTTAATTGCTGGACCTCAAAAAAACTGTATTCACAACAATAAAACACAGCTGAAATCAGTATAAATTATCAAATACAAATCAAATGAAGGTGATTATTATAAAATTAATAATTTAATGCAAAGTTTGTTAGTTAATGCTTACCATTTAACATAACAATCTCCTTCTTTTATCTTTGACGATATTTTCATGGTGGCCAATACACTATATCGAAAAATTGCACTTTTCAGGGTTGTTACGCACAGAGTTTGTTAGATTCTTTTTGACCGTTATTTCTGTCTAGAGCTAATTCTAAGATGGGTATTAACGCTAAGAGAACAAAGTCTGTGCAATTAGAATCAAATTGCGGAAAGACAACATGAATTGATAACCACTCCTTGGATTTTGTGTCTTCCACACTTCCACCTGGGTTTTTTCATTCCTAAAATCTGGGATTTTTGCAAAATTATATTAATGTAAGATATTCTTTTAAGTAATATGTGTCTATCGTCCGTAAGAACATGATATCAACAAAGACGTTGCAACTTGCAGAGATGTCATATTTGGTGTTGAGAGGAGGTTGGGGGGATGATGTCGGAGGTCGTTCTGGAAGTCCATATTTTTCAATGCTTTCCTTTTTATTGACCTGTATTTTACAAATAGCAGTCTTTTTTTTTTGCCACTTTTATATATATAAATTTTTTATTAAGCGTTAACATCATTCTTCACTAGTCGGAAATACAAGAGAGATAATAGGAATATGATATAGGCCACCATATTTGTAAATGATTATAAGTAAAATTCTGTTAACCAAAGTCAGTACTTTGAATAACATCTAATCGGGTAGAAGTGCGAAAGACCGTATACCCAATATTTCTTCTTAATAATATAAGTAGAATAACATTTTCAAGTATTTCATCTTGTATATATGCAATAACATTTATTGAAGAAAATGTCCAGTTTAATGACCATTTACACCAACATAGTGTTACCAAATGGATCATTCACTTTCAAATTCTTTAAGTGCGACATCTCAAACTCTATATGTATACCTTTTTAGAGCCCTATAGTTAGGCTGAAGTTGCATGAAATTGCCTTCCATTCCCTCATGTCCCCTAATGCGCCACAGACCTTGTCGAAGAAATTTCAGTGAATCATGGACAAGCAGTGCCTGACGATGATCAGCCTGTGATTGTCTGCCATGCTGACCAATAAGCTGATGCACTTTGACATTTTTTCTATGCTCAGTCAGCCTCAGGGCAGCTTCCACATGTGCAGAATTATGGTTTCATGGGCTCTAAATTTCTCTGTTGCCTTTTTTCCAGTTATTGAATCCATCTTTCATAAATGCAAGCTCTGTATTTTACTAAAAGTTCAGAGATTCAGTCTTTCAGCTGAACAGCAGGTGAAGCAAAATGCTCTTATTCCTTGTAGTGCATATACGTAGAGTGAGCCTTGGAGGAAAATTCTCTTTCAGTTTTTTGATGGTGGCAATATCTGTGGTCTGATATGGTTTCACACTTGTTTGGCAACAGGCAGGCAGCCTGACATTGTTCATCTCTTTCAAACACTTCTGGGTGATGAGTAGTCCTATGTGCTTCAGATGTGGTGGCTGGCTGGTGGGCTCTCCTCAACTCTTGATGTCTCTGTGAATCGTTGCTGCTCCATACCAACTGACAATCCTGTGGAGCAGCTTAACTTAACATTTGATTACGGTATTTGTTCTTAGCACAACTGACAATACTGAAAACGCGTTCCACTGCTGCATTTGAGATATAAGGCATGAGAGCGTATATAATGCTAGTTCCCTGTAGGGATGCTTTCCTGTGCCATTTTCATATGTGTATAATCCAGCCCAGAATATTTGGGGATCACTTTGGGATGCCATTCGCCTCAAAGATATTCTCCTCACCCGCCATAATATTTTTTTTTTGTGGAAGTAAACCTTTGTATGATGATCCTCAACTACATTGGCATTTTCATCAAGCAAATGAGCAAAAGGTAGTTGTGAGAAAAAGTACCTCTCCATTTGTGATAAAATTTTCTTTGGATTGCTTTTAAATGTATCCTTGTTTGTTGAGAGTTTGTATTTCAACTTCCTTACTCAGTTCCATGAGGAACAATTGGCATCTCTCCTTACGACGCTCCTGATTGGCTGTTGATAAGCCAATCACAGGGCTGGAAACTCAGTCTCTCTCGAAAGTTCACATGGGTAGGATCTGTTCCATCTTTCCTGAGGGATACGTCTTTCAAAAGTATCCCTCAGGAGAGGTGGAACATGCATCCTTCCTATGTGATCTCTCTCTCTCGAGAGAGAGAGAGACGGAGAGTTTCCAGCCCTGTGATTGGCTTATCAGCAGCCAATCAGGAGCGTCATTAGGGATTGACCTAGACATCAAATGTACGGTTGATGTCCCTGACAAGTATGGAACAAGTGGGGAAAGTGTCTGTCGCGTATTGGGTTTGTTTCGCATTGCAGGGTTTTTTATTTTATTTTTTTTTTCTCTCTTGGTCACTTGGGTGTGTGATGCTTATTTTTTTTTACTATTGTGGGAAATTTGTTTCACTCAGTGGGAAGATTGAAGGAATATACTCTACAAAATTACGAGGGTAATTCCTTCCACTGTGTGTTCTCTGGTAATATAGTAAATTGTATGAGACAGGCTGTTAAGCACACAACTCTTCCGTGCGCCTAACGTGTTCTCAGACTTGTGTCAGAAAATCCAAAGGATTAATAATTGCTTTGTAAGTTTAAGTAGGCTAGTTAAATTCAGGTAAGAGTAATTTAGGTAAATGCAATTAATCTAATGAGGACTATGAATAAATTAAACCAAGGCCATAAAATTCCCAGGGCAGTTCAGTTTGGTCCCGGAATTCAATTAAGTTTCGACCCAGTTAAAGTAAAATTAAGGTAAACTAATCCCAAATAGTAATGCTAAGTAAACAGACAGACCTAATTATGACTAAATTTTCTACTACGCCCATGTAATTATATAAACACCTATAAAATTGTTCAATCTGAGTCTATGCCTAATTATTTCTCACAAACTCCAATATTACAATAGCCTAACTACGTAAAAGGGCTCAAAATTTAGTTAAGGTAAAGAAAACAGTGCATTACGTCTTAAATAAGTAAGTTAAACGTAAATAGACGAAACCGCTTCCTACTGAATGACCGTTGGCTCAAATCAGCCGTCCAATCATGGCGGCCTAGCCTTTGTGGAAAATTGGTATGTTGACATACCAGTTAGCCCAGTTTGGACACACACCTCTTAATTCACTACTAAACTAAAAAACAAATCCTATATATTTAATCAGCAAACTCAGCGACCTCTAATTATATTCGTGGAAATAAATGAGTTCGTTGATAAGAAATGTTATTCTACTTACCGACTCTTTCCGAAATTCCGACGAGTTTAGTATGAATGGCCGTTTCAAAGTCTGGTTGCAGATAAGGATTCGAATAGGATATGGGTTAGGATAGGTACAAACAGGAAAGGAGATCATACAAACCAATTATCTTAAGGGTTATTAATTTCTAAAACCCTACACTATGTAAATTAAACTCAAGACGAAGTTTACAAAACAAGTTGTCGTCCGTCTACCATGCTGTCTGTTTGAACAAAGCCCCAAAATCCTGCACTCGGCCTATTGCTACCCCAAAAAAAAAGCCTATGCCAGGTCAATGGTTCTTATCACTCCCTAAATCAATTAAATAATTTCTTAATTAATTTGAAGGGACAGTTAAATCTATTTATTAAATCTATCTATCAAATATTTTAAATGTTAAGTAAAATTATTCAGAGTATTCAAAATATAATATTAAAATTTCTGCAGAGCTTATACTAAAGAAAATGGGGTATAGTTTATTTGTAGCTCTTAGCAGTGACTTTGTTAAAGTTAGAAAATGGATATGTACAATATAAATTTACAACATCCTCCCCGGGGGAGATAACACAAAACACACAGTTTTGTGTTAGGTTAAACAGCTTCATCATTAATCAACTGCTGTAAGAATCGCCTTGAGTTGGTGGCAGCTCTTCTCTTCGGTCTTTCTTCTTCTGCTTGATAGCCTTCAGAATTTTGACTGTCTCCTAAATTTTGCTCAGCAGCATCTACAGTATACACATCCTCTGGGTTAGAGAACTCCAGCGGGTAAAGTTTGTCAACGGACCTAGTTGTCTCTCCATTGCCGGTCTGTAGCTTCACAACTCTGACCAGTCCATCAGAGCTGGGCATCAGCTGAATGACCCTTGCCAATTTCCACAGGCAACGAGGGGTGTCATTATGTACTAACGCCACATCTCCTACTTTAATCCTAGTTTGGAATGGTTGGGTTGGATCCCTGTTGAAATAGTGTCTATCTCTTAGGGAATGCAAGTATTCCTTCTCCCACTGTTCCTGGAATGCATGTATTACCTGAGATACAAACTTGAATCTCTCATTACATTGTTTGTGGTCAAGCTCAAACGCTGGGTCATTCAGATAGTCCCGGTCTATGGCAGTGGGTAACGAGTTTAACCGGTGGCCATACAACAGGTGAGAAGGGGTAAGGGCATCGATGGTATCTGGAGACTTAGCATCCACATATGTAAGAGGTCTATTGTTAATACGACACTCTATCTCAGTGACAACGGTATTCAGTTCGTCAGAATTAATCCTCTTCTTGAATATAGCTTTCTTTAGGGCTGATTTGACATTGCCAACCATCCTCTCATAGAAGCCTCCTTGATGGGGTGCCCTAGGTGTGATGAATGTCCATTTACAATTTTCCCTAGTCAGTGTGGACTGTACGTCAGTGTCATCATACAAAGACTGAATCAAGGAAGAGCCAGTCTTGAAGTTAGTGGCGTTGTCAGAAATCATTCGACAAGGGCAAGATCTTTGCGCAGTGAATCGCCTGAAGGAATTGAGAAAAGCAGTGCTGGTTAAGTCTTTTACCACTTCCAGGTGATAACCTCATGTTGAGGTACAAGTGAACACGGCTATGTAAACCTTGTCCATTTCTTTAGTGGCTGGATTGCAGATAAGAATTTGTCCAGTCAAATCTACTCCGGTCGCCTCAAACGGCCGGAGACTGTTCACTCTGCAAGCTGGTAGAGGGCGGAGGAGGCCTGCGCAAGGCAGGTCCTTCCAGACGGTTACATAGGTGACATTTCGTTTTCATCTTCTTGACACACTGTCTCAGTCTTGGTATCCAGTATTCTTCTCTCACCTTGCAAATTGTGTCTTGAACTCCTGCATGAAGAACCTTTTCATGTGCTTGAATGGCTATAAGTTCAGTCAAAGGAGAATTTGGAGGTAAAAGCAGAGGAAATTTACTCCTATATGGAAGGTGGTCCGCATTTTGTAGTTTCCGAGTGCATCTCAAAAGTCCACTCTCATCCAGGAACAAGCCTAGGCATTTAACTCTGGTTTGAATTTTGTGGGAATTCTTGTTGAGGTATGACATCTCCTCTGGGAAGTACTGACTCTGTGTGAGGCCAATAAGAATTCGTAATGCTTCTGAGTTCAGTACTTCAACATTTTCAGAGTTTACAGATCCCGAGTTCTTAGTTGTACGATTCTTAATTGTATGCTTAAGGAGCCTAGTGAACTGAATTACTAACTTAGTGACATTTATAAGTTTAGGAAGGGAAGCGAACCTACGGATATCTATGGGATACGTAGCTTCTTCACTGACAACTGTAGTTAAAACTTCTTCAGGTATTTTCAGGTGGGTGGCATGCAGATACTTCTGTCTGTTCTGGCCACATCTCTGGGTTCGGGAGCCAACTTGGGCCATGGAACCAAATTTGACTTTTCTTAAACTGCCGCATGGAAATTCCTCTAGAGACAAGGTCTGCTGGGTTGTCTTCACCAGGTATATAGAGGTACCTCACTTCAGTGACCTGACTTATCTCATCCACCCTGTTGCGGACATAGACGTTTTTAGATTTGTTGTTCTGAATCCAGTGTAGGGCAACTTTACTGTCAGACCATATGACAGAGTCAGTAATCTTGACACCATCGGTAGTGAAAACGGTTCTGAGGTAGTCAGCTATTTTCACCGCACTATAGTTGGCAGTCAGCTCAAGTTGTTGTATGCTCTTCTTTTTAAGAGGGACGACTCTTGCTTTGGAGAAAACCAGGTTTGCACCTTTGTGTTGGTCCATCAAATAGGCTGCAGCCCCATAGGCCCTTTCACTGGCATCACAAAATATGTGAAGAGAGTAGTTAGTCCCTCTGTTGGCTGTGAAGCGTGGGAATTCTTGATATTCGAACATTCTTCTTGAAGTTCTGGTGGCAAAACATCATCCCACCTTTTAGATAGTTTCCTGACCTTTTGCATAAGAACTTTAGCTCGTACAATTATGGGAGCAAACAATCCTAGAGGGTCAAATACTTTTGAAAGGTTGCTCAAAAGTAGCCGTTTGGTAAGCGGAGCTTCTTTAGAGGTAGGGGGTTTTATGCTTAAGTGGTCAGTCTTGTCGTTCCAATGAAGTCCTAGAACTTTGACAAGGTCTGAGCCTTCTGTTGTTCCATCACCTTCTTGTGTTACCATTTTGTTGAAGGTTCGATCATTACTGAACCATTCTCTTAGAGGCATTCCGGCATCTGACAGAACTTCCTTTGCAACCTTGTAAAGACTGCAGAGGCTGACTGTTGTAGGTAAGGAACCAATTAAGTTGTCCACATCAAATTTGGTCATGAGGAAACTAACTTCAGATGAAATGGGTAAGTTTCAAAGTGATGTTGCAAGGTCGACTGGAGTAGAAAAGGTGAGCAGGTGGCTCTAAAGAGAACTGATCTAAACTTATAGGCTTGAAGGTCTTCTTCATTGTTAGGATCTTTTAGCCAGATGAAAAGTGCATAATCACGATATCTAGGTTGGAGACCTACCCGTAAGAAGGCTTTGCTGATGTCTGCCGATACCGCAAATGGGTTGAGACGGAACTTCAAAAACAAGTCGGAATTTCAACAACTAGTCAAGGATGGGCCAGAGTATAAGCAATCATTCAAACTAGGGGCCTGCTTGTCCATCCGGGCACTTGCATCAAATACAATATGAATGGGCATTGTAGTTGAATCCTTAATCACAGGTAAATGGGGTAAATAATGTACATTGGTCAACTTGAGGTCTTCTTCTGGCACTGTTTCAATGAAGCCGAGAGACAGTTGTTCTTTGATGATCTGGTCATAAATTTCCAGATATTTATTAGTTTGTTTCAGCTTGTGAATAGTACTGTTCAGTCTTTTCCTCGAGAGTGCTAAGTTGGTAGGGAGTTGTTTCTTATCGACTTTCCAGGGGAGAGATACCTCATATCGTCCTTCAACCATATTGATGGAATTCTTGAATTCTTCCAGTACAAATTTATCCTCAGGTGACATATCTTGATCAACAATTCCGACTGATTCTAGGGTCCAAAGCTGTTGGATGGAGTCTTCAGCAAATTTGCTATCAGACATCTCAAGTGGTATCTTTAGAGCAGCTTTGGAAGGTTCATCAACTACCAGTCTCATTATAGTTACAGAATGAGCACTGATGGGGGTGTCATTAGGCAGTTTACCAGCGACCAGATATCCTAAGGAGGACTCAGTCAGGTTCACTCCGTTTGCTTGTGGAGAATGGATGAAGTCAAAGTAATGATCTATGCCAACAAGCTGTTTGACCTGGTCAATCTGACTACTTGACAAGTTAGGGTCAGCTAGGGTGACATTCCTGCTCTTCAGTTCAGAGACTATCTTACAGAGTTCACGAGGCCTAGCGCTCTGAGGTAGTTTAGGTATAACAATAGCCTTTAAAGTTACAAGGCTGTCATCGTTTACCCTGACAGGTACAGTGACCGTTCTATTTTCTCTAGGTTCTTTGGTATCCCAGAACCCACTGATTGTCTCGTTCAAGTTTACACTCTTCCACTGCCTCTTGAGTGATGAAGGTGCGTTGCACCCTAGAATCAAACAGTGATCTGAGTTCCTTGGTGTTGCCTGAGGGCGGAGACACCACTTTCATTAAAGCGGTAGGGAGAATTCCACTTGTTTGGGACTTTAAGTCTTTGTCACTGTAATTATCTCCACAATAGTTCACAGTAGAGACTTCAGTTGAGGAATCAGGGCACAATGCTGAATGGTGTAGTCCAGTTTTACATGACAGACATTTGTGGAACTTTACAAGACAATCTGTTGTCTTATGGTTAGGCGAAGTGCATTTCACTCAACGATTTTGTGCGGTAAGTCTTGAAATGCGTTCTTGTGTGGTCTTGTAATTGTCACACTGGTAGGCTTTATGTTCTGGTCTATCACAGAATACACAACTTTGAATTCTAGCTGTCGTATTAGGCTGACCCGGAGTGACAGAAATACTCAGATTCGTGACATCATGTTTCTTGGGGGTGTAAGAACTAACCTGGGTTTTGGTCTGATTACCTGGTCTATTAGAACTTTGGTTAGGCTTGGGTTTTCTATGGGAGTAATCCTTATTCTTATCCCTGGGTTCAAAATCCAAAGAGGACAAGGTCAGGATTATCTTTCCTAGCCCCTCTCTAATATCTATGAGTGAAGAGTAGTCCTGTCCACACTTGTTTTGGATTTGCTCTTTCACCTTGCCAGGTACTTTTTGGAAAACTAAAGGACCAAGTACCCAGGTACAGTGATCCGAATTAGGTTTGTTTCTTTCTATGCCTCTAACATATTCTTCAAGTTTAGCCCAGAAACCACATAGTGAATCCAGATCTGCAGAAGGTTTAGGCAGGCCTGCTACTTGACAAATTAGAGATGAGGTTATTTTCTATGGATCAGCATAAGTTTTCTTCAACATGTCAATGGTATCTAGATAGTTTTCTTTCGTGACAAGGATATTTTTAATCAGAGCTAGTGCTTCACCCTTCAAACATCCCTTCAGGTAATTAAATTTGTCAACAGCTCTCAAGTCTGGACGAGAGTGAACGTTAGACTCAAAAACATCCCAAAAGGGGGGCCATTCTCCATTGATCCCTTCAAATTCTGGTAGTGACAAAGACGGCAACTTAATCGTATGCAATGGTCTAAACTCTGTTGCAATACTCTGGGGTTTGGCTTCCATGCAAATGATTTTTAGTTTCTCCAAAACTTCAGTGCTTTGCATGATGACTTGGTTGGCATGACACTGCTTTGCAGTGAGTTGTGTTCTATCAAGGTCTTGCTCAGAGAACCCTTCATCTCCAAGTTGAACTAAGTACTTAAAGTTGAGTTCTTCATACTTCTTTATTTGAGACTCTAGCCTGAGACGACATGCCTCCAAGGTTGAGGACTCAACATCACTTGCCCTTTGAATTATGTAGGAAGCGCTTGTGCATAGATCCTTGCAGGTTTCCTCATAAAGTTGGATGGAAAATTGTGTCGCAGACATTTTATGAGTTTAAAAGGGTAACAAAGCAAAAAAAAATCCCAGGACAACAACCCAGGCCTTAAAACATCCCGCTGGGGATGCCAGTCTTCCTTTGTGGGAAATTTGTTTCCCTCAGTGGGAAGATTGAAGGAATATACTCTACAAAATTACAAGGGCAATCCCTTCCACTGAGTGCTCTCTGGTAATACAGTAAATAGTATGAAACGGGCTGTTAAGCACACAATTCTTCTGTGCGCCTAATGTGTTTTCAGACTTGTGTCAGAAAATCCAAAGGATTAATAACTGCTTTGTAAGTTTAAGTAGGCTAGTTAAATTCAGGTAAGAGTAATTTAGGTAAATGCAATTAATCCAATGAGGACTATGAATAAATTAAACCAAGGCCATAAAATTCCCAGGGCAGTTCAGTTTGGTCCCGGAATTCAATTAAAATTAAGGTAAACTAATCCCAAATAGTAATGCTAAGTAAACAGACAGACCTAATTATGACTAAATTTTCTACTACGCCCATGTAATTATATAAACACCTATAAAATTGTTCAATCTGAGTCTATGCCTAATTATTTCTCACAAACTCCAATATTACAATAGCCTAACTACGTAAAAGGGCTCAAAATTTAGTTTAGGTAAAGAAAACTGCATTACATCTTAAATAAGTAAGTTGAACGTTAATAGACGAAACCGCTTCCTACTGAATGACCGTTGGCTCAAATCAGCCGTCCAATCATGGCGGCCTAGCCTTTG
>NC_087204.1:99715230-99722730 GCF_015104395.2 Macrobrachium nipponense
CAATTAAAGCAAAAATCGGCGATTAAAACAAGAATTATTTTTATTTATTTCGTTATATTATAAACCGCATGAACAGATCCTCCCAATAATCTTTCCGCGCGGTTTTCCCATGCCAACGGTTATCCTCTTTTGGTTTTGGCTGGTGTAATTTTTTTCTAATCTATGGATGTTTTAAACTATTGGAAAATCGGGCATAGATTCTACTCCCGATGCCTGTGTGTGTGTGTAATTGTGAAGTCTGTGTTTAAATGTATGTGTATTTTTTTAAGTTTGTTTGTAATATATATTATATATATATATATATATATATTTTATATATATATATATATATTATATATATAGTTATAAATATATGTATATATACATTATAAACTAAAAACTTCCCATTCGGTTTACAAATATGACCATATATTAATTCCGAGGTAGAGCGCATTAGATATTAAAGGACATTTGTAGCTCAAATAATTTATATGAATCACGATGATATGATAATTATTCATATATATATATATACATACATATATATATATATATATATATATATATATATATATATATATATATATATATATATATATATCACCTCGTCTGTACTGTATTTTTGTGTCCTTCCATTCTTGTCTTATTTTTCACGTTTTCTCCTTTTAGAGTACTAAGTGTAGTACATATCATATCGATGATAATCTTTGCAAAAGTTTTTTTTTCATTCTTCATTACTAATAATTCCACGAAATTCAATAACAATTCCGGATTGAAAACTGCAAATTGTAAACATTAACAGTTGGAATTAGTAGAATATCTTAATAATTGAACCATTCCTTCCGTTCCAATAATTTACGTCGTAAAAGTGAGTACCGTTGGCCGATCTTTTAAAAAGAAATAAACAAACACGAGTCTAAGCAGTGTTGAAATAAAATGGCTCCAGCGTTGAGATTCAACCAGTTCCAATAATTTACGTCATGACACTGAATACCGTTGGCCAGTCTTTTAAAAAAAGAAATATACAAACACGAAGTCTAAGAAGCCAGTGGTTGAAATAAAATGGCCCCAGCGTCGGCATGCATAATTTATATACGTGTCTTCGAGCCATTATTTTCTTTAAGGGTAAAAATGGGGTGTCGTCTATAAGGGTAGTGGTCTACTTCCTCGGCCATGGGAAGCTTAGGCCTATAGCGACGGGGGCCAAGTTTGACTATAGGCCTGCATATATTTATAAAGCCTTTTTTTATACGTGTGTCATCAGAGCGAAAGGGATAAAAGGGAAAATATACTAAAGGATGTTGTAGACAGTTGCAGAGATTTTAATTGAAATGATTTAGGTCGACGTTAAGGATTATTTTAAATAAATTGTCATATTTTTTGTCTGGCAGAACGATAGATGGGCGTTTATCATAAATGGATTAAACATTCAAATATATAGATCTTTTCCCATTCATAGTAAAGAAAAAACAACGGATTATATATTTCTCTCTCTCTCTCTCTCTCTCTCTCTCTCTCTCTCTCAGTAAGATTTAAGGGTTCTGTTGCTGAAGAACTAGCCATTTTCTGGGGAGCCCAATCTACTGCCTCTGTGTGTGTGTGTAATTTTTAGTTGTTCTGTTGCTGAAGAACTAGCCATTTTCTCTGGAACCCCATCTACTTCCTCTCTCTCTCTCTCTCTCTCTCTCTCATAGCAAGACCCGAGACACATATTTGATAAGATTTATATACCCTCAAGCCCTCAAGAAAAAAAATTAGAATTCAATTACGCCCACTACGACGTCGAAAATGTCATATCAACTCTTCTTGGCCAAATGAAGAGAAGACGACGAAGGAGGAGGAGGAGGAGGAGGAGGAGGAAAAAATACCAAGGTTCCGCAATGAGGTAATGACGGGTAGCGAAGGTCCTACGAGGAGGTCAGGACCCCTGTGAGGAACATCTTCCCTGACAAGTATGGAACAAGTGGGGAAAGTGTCTGACGCGTATTGGGTTTGTTTCGCATTGCAGTGGGTTTTCTTCTTTTTTTTCTTTTTTTTCCTCTCTGGGTCACTCGGGTGTGTGATGCTTATTTTTTTTTTATTATTTACACGTCATCGTCTTCTCTCATAAATTATGTGCGAACACAAACACACACACACACACACACAGATGTGATGGTGTAGGAAGATGCTAATAAATTATGAATGTAGCAGTGGGCCCTTGTGTTGGTTTGCTTTGGTAGGGGAAAAACTTAGCAGTGTATATATATATGTGTGTGTGTGTGTGTCATTGGCCCTATCCCATATTTTGTATCGATTTCAAAATAAAGCTCAAAGAAAATATTGCGCGTCAGATGACAGGGTAGAGTTAGAAATGATACCCCAAGGGCAGATACGGACAATTTCTCCTGTATATGAGGCAGTGCTGAATAGGACATATATACATATATATATATATATATCTATATATATATATATATATATATATATATATATAACTCTTCTTAGCGTTCAAAAAGCGTCCACTTCACCATGGAAGATAGATGGAGACCGAATCATCGGCAAAAGGCATTGGTAGGAGATATACTGGAAAAGATATATGGAGGTTGAACCATTGTCATATGCAAAGGATAGGGGAAGAGGAGAGAGAGAGAGAGAGATACATGCGAAGAAGAAATCGCTGATAGATAAGGGGGGGAAGAACAGAGAATCCTAGATAAAACTTGAATAGATAAATCTTGTCATATTATGAATGCTTTGCGTATATATATATATATATATATATATATATATATATATATATATATATATATATATATATATATAGACATCGATGAGCTCACAAATACATGTTACCCACTCACTCATACACTGATATGCAAATACAAGTGTATAAGCTTGTATGTGTGTATGTATGTTGTGTGTAAGATGATTGTGCAAAATAATGTGTTTTAATAACCAAATTAATATCTGTAATTCTGTAAATAAGCGTACATAAATACACACACACACGCGCACACATAAATACACGTTTACTCACAAACGAAACGTAAATATAACAGGTTTGATAACCGTGAACTTTTCTCCCTGATGATTGGACTGGTAAAATCTTTTATCGAAGTAAAAAGAATAAAATCTAGGATTGTCATAGTCAAGTATTTTATGCTGAGGTTCATAATAATGATAGTAGGAATGAATTACGTTATCACCTCTCTCTCTCTCTCTCTCTCTCTCTCTCTCTCTCTCTCTCCTTCCCCTTTTCCTAGCCAATACCTCCTATTAATTAATATACTGATCTCTCTCTCTCTCTCTCTCTCTCAATCTCTCTCTCTATCTCTCTCTCTCTCTCTTCCCTCCCTTCTTTCCTCCTCCTTCATCCTCTCCTCTCTCTCTCTCTCCTTTTCCCATCTATTACCTCCTACAATTTACCCCTCCTGCTCTGCGACACGGAATTGCAGATTTGGAGAAAAATGTTACTACAAACCCCCTAAGGTATGTCACAACTATGAAATATATGGTAAATGTGGGCATACCTAGATGGCTATGAGGATGATTGCAGAGATCTACATCCAAAAATATGCAAAAACCTAAAAGAAGAAGGAAAAGTGTAAGTTCGACAAAAAAGTAAATATAGGCACCCTGTAGCCATGAAAAATAATCATATAAATAACCATCAAGTAATAAAATACAAAATAAGAAGAAACAAAAAATAAAGAGAGGAATGAAGAATATCATATAAATAACGCAATCAAAGTAATAACATACAAAATAAGAAAGAAACAAATAAAGAGAGGAATAAGAATATCAGGTAAAAGAAAAAAGCAAGCCATCAACGAGATATGCGAGGTGTCAGCAAAAATTTTCAATGCATCAGCTCCAAGATTCTACTCAAGAGATAATAACTGTTTTTATTATGCAAGAGGATATTGCAGATATGGAGAAAATTGCAGATTCAGACACAAAATGAATAATTATGATGAAGGAAGAACAAATATTATGGAAAAGTTGGATTTTTTAATGTCAGAATTTCTGGAAATGAAAAAAAGAACAACATACCAGAACAGGAAAGAGACATGGGAAAATCCTTATTATTACCAATATTAAATAAAGGAGAAAACACGCAAACCATCATAGTGATGAATGCGCAGGGTTTAGTTACGAGTAACTCAAAAAGGAAAATAGAGTACTTAGAAGAACTAACCCAAATTGAAAAGAAAATAGATATAATGAATATAAGTGAAACCTGGTATTCCCAAGAGACTGGGGAATGATGATCAAATAAAAGGGTTCCAAACTTATAGATCAGATAGAAAAAATAGGAATCAAGGGGGAACCGCAAGGAAAAAAAAAAAATATATGGGAAAGACAAAAACAAGGAAAAATATATGAGAAATATAGTAACTCAGAATGTGAACTAATAGCGGTAGAATTTGAATCTGAAAAATTAATGAACATAGTAATATATAGACCTCCTAATACTAAAGAGTTTGACTTAATAATAGAAAAATTGGATGATATATGTAGAAATCACAAGGACTGGACTATTCTCCTATCTGGAGACTTCAACTTTCCTTTCGTAGACTGGAAAGAACGAATAGGAGATTGTGGATGTACTTATACATATAAAAAAGAGAGTAATAGTAGTGCAGAAGATAAGATGCAATTCGAAAAGTTATTAGATATGCTACTAGAATACAACATTCAACAAATAAATCACCTGCCAACAAGAAAGGAAAATACTTTAGACCTAGTATTTGTGAACGAGATGAATTATGTTAAAGAAATAATAGTTTATAATGCGAGTATTTCAGACCATAATGTCATAGAATTAACAGTCCATTCCAAAGCAAGTGAAAACAGAGATAAGCAAGAAATGAAAAGTGGGAAGGATATGGAAAATACAACTTCTACAGTAAAAATATAAAATGGTCTGAAATAAATGAAGAATTAAACAAAGATTGGGATACATTTGTTTTCGTAAGTGATGACATAAAGGTAAATACGGAGATATTATATAAAATATTAGAGAAAATAGTGGATAAATATTACCGAAGAAGAAAAGTAAACATCAGTCATGCATACCAAGAGACAGAAGGATCTTGTTCCAGAAAATCAGAAAGTGGAAAAAAGGTCTTGCAAAAGAAAAAAATGCATGGAAAGTTATAGAACTAAAAAGTAAGATAGAAAATGCAGAACAAAGATTATACAATCAAAAGAAAATGAAAAACGGGACTTGGAAGAAAAAACCCTATTAAATATCAAGCAAAATCCCAAACTATTATACTCATATGCGAAGAAGATGAATAAAAGAAGAATAGAAATAGGCCCTCTAAGAATTGAAGGGAGATTAACGAATGAAAAAAGGAAATTTGCAACAATCGGCCAGAACGATATAAGAGAGAATTCACCCTAGAATGATAATGAAGATAATGATATAGAAAGTAAGGGATGAAAATAGTGAATATTTAGCTGACATAGATATTAATGAAGCTGATATTGTGCAGGCTATTAATGAAATTAAAAATGGAGCTGCTGCAGGGCCTGATGGAGTGCCTGCTATTTTGTTAAAGAAAGTAGTTCATTCTATCGCAAAGCCACTTGCAATATTATTAAGACAAAGTGTAGATACAGGCAAGATTTATGATGAGCACAAATTAGCATATATTACCCCTACTTTCAAAAGTGGATCAAGACTAGAGGCAAGTAATTATAGGCCTGTGAGTCTAACATCACATATTATGAAAGTGTATGAAAGGGTAATGAAGAAAAATATTATGAAACATTTAATAGAAAATAATTTGTTTAATAAAGGACAACATGGTTTCGTACCCGGGAAAAGTACACAAACCCAACTGTTAGTCCATGACCATGAAAACATTCAAAAATATGAAAAGCGGAAATGAAAACCAGATGTGGTTTATCTAGACTTTGCAAAAGCTTTTGACAAAGTAGACCATAATATATTAGCGAAGAAAATTAGAAAACACAATATCGTGGATAAAGTAGGAAGATGGTTAAAAGAATTTTTACACAACAGAAAACAGATAGTTATTGCAAACGACGAGAAATCGGATGAAGCCAAGGTAATATCCGGTGTGCCGCAAGGTACGGTGTTAGCTGCAATACTGTTTGTTATTATGATTGAAGACATAGACAGTAATGTTAAGGATTCGGTAGTGAGTAGTTTCGCAGATGACACAAGAATAAGTAGAGAAATTACTTGTGATGAAGATAGGAACGCTCTACAAAGAGACCTTAACAAAGTATACGATTGGGCAGAGGTAAATAGGATGGTATTTAACTCTGATAAATTTGAATCAATAAATTATGGAGACAGAGAAAGAAAGCTATATGCATATAGGGGACCTAATAATGAGACAATCACAAATAAGGAAGCAGTTAAAGACCTTGGTGTGAGATGAGAATAGGAACATGTTATGCAATGATCAAATAGCAATTCTGTTGGCAAAATGTAAAGCAAAAATGGGAATGTTGTTACGGCACTTCAAAACAAGAAAAAGCTGAACACATGATTATGCTTTATAAAACATATGTTCGTAGTCCACTTGAATATTGCAATATGATATGGTACCCACACTATCAAAAGGATATTGCACAAATAGAGAGGTGTACAAAGGTCCTTTACAGCTAGAATAGAAGAAGTCAAAGACCCTTGACTACTGGGAAAGACTACAATCCTTAAAAATTATATAGTCTAGAAAGGAGAAGAGAACGCTACATGATAATCCAGGCATGGAAACAGATAGAAGGAATAGCAGAAAATATCATGGAACTAAAAATATCAGAAAGAGCAAGCAGAGGTAGATTAATAGTGCCCAAAACTATACCAGGAAAAATAAGGAAAGCACACAGGACATTAATCCACTACGCTCCAGCATCGATAATGCAGCGTCTATTCAATGCGTTGCCAGCTCATCTGAGGAATATATCAGGAGTGAGCGTAGATGTGTTTAAGAATAAGCTCGACAAATATCTAAGCTGCATCCCAGACCATCCAAGATTGGAAGATGCAAATATACCGGAAGATGTACTAGCAACTCTCTGGTAGACATTAGAGGTGCCTCACACTGAGGACCTGGGGCAACCCGAACAAGATGTAAGGTCTGTAAGGTCTGTAATGTAAGGACGCCAGTTTTAGTAGACACCCTACGGGCTGCTCTAGGAAGAGAGCCCGTGCTGGCATAAGGCCAGCTTAATCCCAAACAACATAATAGACAATCAATCCTCCTGATCTCTCTCTCTCTCTCTCTCTCTCTCTCTCTCTCTCTCTCCTCTCTCCTCTCTCGTACTGTTATTTCTGACGATTCAATAAATATGGTAATGGCGGTAATGGATTAGCGATGCGCTCTTTGTTTAGTTCGTCCCAAAAGAAGTAACGATTCGAAATCAACTGATACTTTCTTCTTGATGAATTTTTTCCGGACCGGCGGACAGTTTCCAGGGAACTTTTGCTCTCAGTTCGTTTGCATTGTTATATTTTATATTTATTTATTTAATTTATTTATTTTGTATTGTTAAGCG
>NC_087204.1:99727730-99766956 GCF_015104395.2 Macrobrachium nipponense
AAAAAACAACTTACCAGTATTGCAGAAAATCAGACTAAATTCATCAAAAACATGTGTGAGGTAATCTTGTAAGTAATTAAATTAATCAAAGGGCATCACTCCATCAACAACTTTAAAAGTCTAAGTATTTCCCTGATTTCAGAAGTCTAAGCACTTCCCTGCTTCTGCATCACTTTTATCTTTATTTTCTGGTTGCTTATTTATGAGATCAGCACGTGCTACATTCAACAACTCTTGAGCCAATCCTAACTCATCTTCATCAGTTATTCTACCAGAGTTTATCAATGATTCCATAGCAATACATCTTATTTGTGCCTTTACCATACCAGTAGACACATAACCACCACATGCCATTACTAAAGCGCTCCACAGTGCTTTAGTGAGAGTGGTTTCAGATAAAACTCGGATGGAAGGGGCTACTAAAAATTCCTGAACCTTGAACTGAGCCATTTTCCTCTAAGTTATCAACTTACAATTCAATACAATAAATGCAAAACAAAAACTATATGGTCACTCTCCTAACAAAACATATCCCTAACACCACCAGTATATACTAGAGTGATAATGAAATCTTTTTTCCTGGGTCCCTGGGCACCATTAATTACTTGGGGGGAAAGTGGCCAAAGATCTGGTTACTACACTTACCATTCATCAATTGTTACCTCACAAAAGCCAGACACCTGAACCCTCATCACAGGTACTAAATGACTGAATACTCTAAAGGCAACAGTGATCCCTTAACAACTTACCAGTATTGCAGAAAATCAGACTAAGTTTATCAAAACAGGTGTGAGGTAATCTTGTAAGTAATTAAATTAATCAAAGGGCATCACTCCATCAACAACTTTAAAAGTCCAAGTATTTCTCTGAGTTCAGAAGTCTAAGTACTTCCCTGGTTCTAAGTCACTTCAAGTTAATTGAAGGAAAACAGATCAATTACCACTCTATGTTTCTACCTAACATCAATATAATCATAATTAAATGCAAATATACTGGTTAGAAATGAAAAAATGAAAACACTTATAAAAATTTTAAATAAAAAAAAAATTTATTATTAAACTCAAAATTTATAAGAGAATTCACAATATCAGGGAAAATTACTGTTACTTGAAAACAAAACAAGGTAAAGTTTAATTAATTCTTGAATCAATTAAGTAGAATTAAATTGAAATTAATTTATCACAAAATTCAAGAAAATTAATTCAATCAAAATTCAAGTGTTAGGCAATAATTGAAATTTGGAAATTAACTCACAAGTGCTAAATAACAATAAAACTTGAGAAGAATTCTAAGTAAATGCAAATTAATTCACAAGTGTTAAATTAAATTAAATGTGCAATGATTAAGCAATGAAAATAACTAAGTCAATTAAATTGTGAATGCAAATGAAAATACAGAAAAATGTGGACAATACCAAAATGGCAAAAAGTATTAATCACACAGAATATAAAATAAAACACACACTTCAATAAGAAAATAAACAAATGCACAAAAAATAAACAAACACAAAACACAAAAAATTTGCAATGTGTAAAAACGTAAATAGTTTCTCTCAAACCACGGCTCTCAACCAACCTGTAACCATCAGTTATTAGTTTTTACCAAACCATTAGTAACAATCTGTTATTAGTTATTACCTAACCACTGTTCCTATCAGTTTATTAGTTGCAACTAATAAAAATATAAAACACTTTACCTTTTTGGTATACAAATTTCTTTCTTTCTTTTGCTGCAGCTTGTTTACACTTTCACAAACCAGGCGCCGTTACTCAAGAATGTTTGTTCAGATTCCACAAAAAAACACCATATAACACTAAATGAGCTCTAAGAAATATCAAATCTGAAATTGACAAGTTACGAGTGACCATTAAATAAGACGAAATCGTTACTTTACTTTAAAATCAAAAGTGCTATGCAATGGAGAGAGAGAGAGAGAGAGAGGAGAGAGAGAGAGAGAGAGAGAGAGATCTGAACGCCTCAAGTATCTAAGTCCAAATGAAAAACTTCTCCCTTACGGAAGCTGGACTGGAGATGACACAAAACGTTTTGGGCAATAATTCTTTCTAGAAGCTTCGAAATCTTACGCAACTCTACATACAAAATGTGTAATCTGCATGTGACACTTGGCAAAGACATACGCATACGAGACCAGTCTGTTAAAAAAGACACTTACTCGACTCAATTGACCGAAGCAGAAGTCCCTTATATAACCTACATGGTGACAGAATCCCAAAACACAATGAAGACTCGAGGTCCCTAATCAAACGTGTTGACAGATTAGGAAAAACAACTCTAGCTTTGAACGGACAAAGATATTCTCTCTTCTTTCTATTCATTCTATTTTATATATTCTTTTACAATATGTTATGCGAATCTGAACACACATTTTAAAACATCCTAACTCTAAGCTATCTAGGAATCTGAAAAAATTTTGCAAAATCTTACACACAATACTTTATACAGTCAAAGAGGGGAAATATGGATTTTGACAGTAGCAATATATAATAATATATATATATATATATATATATATATATATATATATGTGTGTGTGTGTGTGTGTGTGTGTGTGTGTGTGTGTGTTTAAAAGAATCACAGTAGATGCACGTGACTTCATTATATATGAGAATACCACAGGAAGATGATAGGCAGAAAATCTTACCAAGTGCTTTCCCCTTTATTGGGGGTTTGTGTATGGATGTAGGATGTAGTATGTATGTATGCATTGGCAGTATCAGAAACATTTTGACTAACTACAAGACCACAAGAGTCAGTGAGTGAAAGAGGATTGCTTTCAATCTTTATTGTTTGCGTAAGCCCACGAATTAGTGGCGTGATCGGTATGGCCTTGGCCTGCAACCTCGCAGGCCGCGATTTCGATTCTCGGGTCATTCCACTGAGGAGTAGAGGTGTGTATTTCTGGTAATAGAAGTTCACTCTCAACGTAGTTCGGAAGTCACGTCAAAACTGTTGGTCCCGTTGCTGAATAACCACTGGTTCCACGCAACTTAAAAACACCACACACGAATTCCAAATCCAACCCAGATAACGAAACGAAAAAGCAAGGCAAGAGTTCGTACATTCGTTCATTCGAATTATGCTGATCACCCGACGACATCTTGTTGACGAAATCTCGACGGTGGCTGTCGAACGCGGAGGGATTACAGTTCTATTTACGTGAATGAGTTATTCGTAGTATCAGGAAATTCTTCTGCGTGGGATGGTGTCTTGATTACTGGGGAAATTTTTTGTGTGGTTAACCTCTCTTGATTCTCGTTTGGAAATGAAGATTTCGACTTAACAGGAATATTAGTTGTCTTCTTGATAAAGGACGTTGTAATGTTCAGTTTATTGCGATATTTACTAAGTTTATTTGTGGTATTTCTTTAATTTTATTGATAATATATATATATATATATATTATATATATATATATATATCTATATATATACATACATATATATATATATATATATATATATATATGTATATATATATACATATATACTACATATATATAATATATTATATATAATATATATATATGTAATATAATATACATATATATATAATATTATATATAATAAATATAGATTATATATTATACATGTATTTAAACAAAAACACAAAATAGGAGCTCGGTTCAGGAAGAAATAGTACTGCCACATTCATCCTTTCATCTGCTAATCGAGGATGAACCTTGTGTAGAAAAAATTCCACAACTTCAGGAAGGTTCATCAGCATACACTGCGCCACTCACCTCTATCTGGAACGCACGTTTGTGCTTCCTGAGTAATATGACACCGTCGGTCCCAGCGCCCAATTCACATTAGGTATTTTAGGTATCCGATTGCTCTCACTCTCTCTAACTTTAATTCTTCTGTTCACCTCTGCTCTTATTTTTATCCCATCTGTGTATGTCCTGTCTGTGTCTCCTGCTTTTTTTCTGATCTGATATGCGTACAAATCTACACTTGCCTTCCATATCGGAGAGTTGGCTCAACATTGACGTCATACGTTCCCTATTTGCATCCGGAGACACCTGCCTGCCTATAAGAAATACGTTTAAATTATTGTAATATTATTCTTAAAATACTCTTTTCATCTTTACCTAACTTTCTTTGGCCGGGTGTGTTGAGGTTAAAATTGCTAAGTCTGAGGAACGAGTTTGGATGAGGATTATAGAAGGAAACCTTCTCACCATAGAAGCAAAATTTAAAATGAAAAGTTATCTAATGATGGATATCGAGGAAGACTTAACGAAATAACATATCTCCTCTTTGTAATTCAGCAACCATGTTCAGTAATCACCTCAGCTAACAAAACATGACGGAAGGATTTAGCGCATCTTAACAACAAATCTGATCTGTTTGACGAAGATATGCCCTCACGGGGGGGTTGTGGGGTTGGGGGGCGATTATGTTGGCGTGTTTATGGGGTCTATGGGTGGTCAGTATAGTTTGCAAGATACGCAGAATATTCCGTTCTTTTTCGCTGCGCTTAATTTGCAAAGCACTGCAATCCATTGCAAAGCATAATTGCGAGTTTTTTCTTTTTTGTTACCAGGTTTCTGGTCTCTCTCTCTCTTGCTTCTTCTCTCTCTCTCTCTCTGTCTCTCTCTCTCTCTCTCAAGACTGACCGCATTATTACGTAGCTGGGAATTGTTCCTCCACTTACAGCGATCCTCAGAACCTCTTGTCTTGTCTTGAAGTCCTCCTCGCAGTCTATAGCCAATTTCTTCCCTTTGCTTTATCGTCTGTGATGTCAGGGCAGTTGTGAGGTTGTCTTTGTGTCTTGCGAACCTTTTCACTGTACGCTGTAGTACATTTTTGTTCTTTCTTTCTTTTTTTTCCTGCATGCGAGCATGGGCAAAGTCCGCCATCGTATATCCGAAGTGAGTTAATCATTCACTTCTGGAAATGTTCGTCTATCCCAGACTGTGGTATAAGGGCGTTGCATTTAATATCATGTCACGGTCTATTTATCGTTTTGCGTGGGTATAAGAGAGTGCGCTTTATCCTATAAAGTGAGAGAGAGAGAGAGAGAGAGAGAGAGAGAGAGAGAGAGAGAGAGAGAGAAAGTCTAAAGAGGAGGAGGAGGAGGAGGAGGAGGAAGAGGGATTAAACAAGTGTACCGTTAACAGATGATTTAACCAAAGTGGAGAGAGAGAGAGGGTTTAGTGGAAATTAAACGCTGGGAGTTTATGACGAAATTTAAAGCGGAAATTTGTTAAGAAAGATGAGCGGCCGCGATTTGGGGGGACTAAACCCCCAACCCAACCCCACCACCCCCTTCCACCATTCTGATCAGGATAAAGAGCGAATGGAATGGCAGTGAATGAAATTTTCGGGCAGGGGGGGGGGTTGGTGGCCGGGGGGGGAGCGAACGTAATTACGGTAAACGCTCCGACGTCGATGAGAGACGTTATCTTGTCATGTGGCGAAATTGCCGTCGGAGGTTATTGTTTTTTTTTTTTTTTTTTTTTTTTCTTTCACGGGGGCGTTTCTAACACGAAATAGCTATACTCATTTTTAGGGGGGAAGGAAACTGACGGAGGAGAGAGAGAGAGAGAGAGATTAGAAATGAAATCTCTTCGATTTTACCTTTTAGTTTTCTGTAAAATGAAAACTATTGTGCCGACTATTCGTCTTTTTTTTTTTTTTTTTCTGTCCTCTCTTTTTCCGTCCGTCCTCAGATCTTAAAATCCTATACTGAGGCTAGAGGGCTGCAAATTGTCATGTTGATCATCCACCCTCCAATCATCAAACATACCAGATTGAAGCCCTCTAGCCTCATTAGTTTTTATTTTATTAAAGGTTAAAGTTAGGCAAATTGTGTGGTCGGTATGGTGTTGGCGTGCCACGTAGGTGGCTGCGATTTCGATTCTTGGGCATTCCATTGAGGAATGAGAGATGTATATTTCTGGTGATGGAAGTTCGGAAGTCACATAAAGCAGTTGGTCCCGTTGCTGAATAACCACTGGTTCCATACAACGTTAAAACACCATACAAACAAACAATCGTGCTTCTGGCAATAGGGTTTACCTTCTGAATAATAATAATAATAATAATAATAATAATAATAATAATAATAATATAATAATAATAACGGTTTATCTTCTGAACAATAATAGTGGTTTACCTTCTGAATAATAATAATAATAATAATAATAACGGTTTATCTTCTGAACAATAATAGTGGTTTACCTTCTGAATTATTAACATACTAATAATAATAATAATAATATATGCAGAGACTCAAGGCGATACTCAAGTTAAAACTCAACGCCGGAAATAAGATAAAAGCCATAAACACATGGGCAGTGCCAGTAATCAGATACAGCGCAGGAATAGTGGGAATGGACGAAGGCAGAACTCTGCAGCATAGATCAGAAAAACCAGGAAACATATGACAATACACAAAGCACTACACCAAGAGAAAATACGGACAGACTATACGTAACACGAAAGGAAGGAGGGAGAGACTACTAAGTAAAGAGGGACTGCGTCGACATCGAGAACAGAGCACTAGGGCAATATCTGAAAACCAGTGAAGACGAGTGGCTCAAGAGTGCACGGAACAAAACTGATAAAAGTAGACGAAGACCCAGAAATATGCTGAGACAGGAGAATGACAAACAGAACAGAGGACTGGCACAACAAACCAGTGCACGGACAATACATGAGACAGACTAAAGAACTAGCCAGCGATGACACATGGCAGTGGCCTACAGAGGGGAGAGCTCAAGAAGGAAACTGAAGGAATGATAACAACGGCACATCAGGCCCTAAGAACCAGATATGTTCAAAGAACGATATATGGAAATAACTTCTCTCCCATACTCGTATGTAGGAAGTGCAATACAAAAAATGAAACCATAAACCACATAGCAAGCGAATGTCCGTCACTTGCACAGAACTAGTACAAAAAGAGGCATGATTCAGTAGCAAAAGCCCTCCACTGGAGCTTGTGCAAGAAACATCAGCTACCTTGCAGTAATAAGTGGTACGAGCATCAACCTGAAGGAGTGATAGAAAACAATCAGGCAAAGATTCTCTGGGACTATGGTATCAGAACAGATAGGGTGATACGTGCAAATAGACCAGACGTGATGTTGATTGACAAATCAAGAAGAAAGTATCACTCATTGATATCCAATACCATGGACACCAGAGCTGAAGAGAAAGAGAGGGAAAAAATGGATAAGTATCAAGACCTGAAAATAGAAATAAGAAGGATATGGGATATATCAGTGGAAATTGTACCCATAATCATAGGAACACTAGGCACGATCCCAAGATCCCTGAAAAGGAATCTAGAAAAACTAGAGGGTGAAGTAGCTCCAGGATTCATGGAGAAGAGTGTGATCCTAGAAACGGCGCACATAGTAAGAAAATTGATGGACTCCTAGGAGGCAGGATGCAACCCGGAACCCCAAACTATAAATACCACCCAGTCGAATTGGAGGACTGTGATAGACAAAAAAAAAAAAAAAATAATAGTAATAATAATAATAATAATAAAGTGGTTTAGCTTCTGAATGTTAATAATAATAATAATAATAATAATAATAATATAATAATAATAATAATAATAAGAGTGGTTTAGCTTTGAATAATAATAATAATAATAATAATAATAATAATAATAATAATAATAATAATAATAATAATACAGAACTTCGGCAACACCAGAAACGAAACAATTCGGAGAAATCCGAAATTTCCCAGTCTTTTTCGTTCGTCAGTCAAATGTGGACCACAACCTCAGGGGGGCGGAACCCCCGGTAATTACCGCGGTAATTTGGAGAAAGTTTTGGCAGTAGCTGGCAGTTCTGGGAGTCTTCTGATTCTTGATGACAGTTCTCGTTGGTGTAAACCTGATGATGACCTATTGGAAATGTCTCCATCATAGGGCAGAGGGAATTTTGTCTTCTTGTGTGTGTACTTTTGTAATATACAAATAGATGTGTCTTGAAATTTACAAGGAGTTACAAGGATTAGGTTGTCTCAAAGACATCGTGTGCTCACTTATCTCTAGAAGCAGGTTTTACTGTTCATTCACAGTGTCCTAATGATTTTGTCTAGGTTTTCTTTTAAACCCTTCCACGCTGTTGCTGTTTACAACTTCTGGTAGCAGTTTATTGCACGTGTCACATATCTTGTATGTGAAGAAGTTCCCGCAATGAGATTTGTTGTATCTATCTCTTCAGCTCTATAGTTTCCATCCATTATTTCTAGGTTACTGTCTACTTTTGTTATGCCTTTCAATAATTTTAATGTTTCCATTGGTTGTCCTCGCAATCGTCGTGTTTCTAAGCCATAAATGTTCAGGCTCTCTAGTCGTCTTTGGTAACCTATTTGCCTGATGGATGGAATTAACTTTGTGGCCCTTGCTTGTACCCCTTCTAATCTATTTATGTCCTTTCTTAGTTCTTGGACCAAAAACTGAAATAAACTTGCATCTGTTCTTTACGTAGAACTTACGCTGGTATCTGCACTCACACAGCAGTTACGTTTGTGTGTATGTAGGTATGTAGCTACTTGTAATATATACACTTATATATGTCTTGAAATAATGTATCACAGGTATCTACACAAACACTTACACAGGCATTAAATAGGCTATACAAGATTAAGAAGCATAAAAGCGCTAGCTATACCGTTAGTCTTCACAAAATGAGGTTAAGTGAAGTTCTAGACCTACAGTGGTTTAATCTTAAATATTTAATGGATGTCTTAGTTCTATTCTAAAACCACTCATCATATTTTTCTTTAAATGGCATTGACCAAAATCAGATTTGGGCACTAAAATTTTACTAATTTACGATACCTATATTTAAATCGTCGTCCATGTGCCTACCTAAACCTGTTGACCGTTAATGTTATTATCAATGTTTTGAACACTGTAGTCTCAATTTGCCTCTCAGTTACTGCCACGACAGAAAAAAAAATAACTTTCATTACGTCCGTAAGTGCCTTATTATAGATATTTTAGCATCATTTCACAGATTAAGGCCATTTTGAAAATAGTATAAGGTTTGATGGTGAATAAAAACAGTTTGAACATACATTAGGTTTTAAACATGGTAATTTATTGTTACTCGACTATCATTTTAAAGTTCATGGTATTTCTACAGAAGCAATCCGCAGTGTCCTAGACTATGGCAATTGACGTTTTCTAAGGGTTGATTTTTTACTTTACTGAACAAGAATTTTAAGTAATATTTATTCGGACGACTATAATTAATCCCCCGGGGCCAGTACTAAACACGGCGAAATACATTGGACATCCAGTCCCTAATGGATGTCGTACCCGCGGTTACGTTCCTTGCAGTTCGTGCGGAACTATTCTTTAGAATTACCCTGCAAGAAACGTAACCGTGGATACGACATCCACTAGGAATTGGGGCGTCCAATGTATTTCGCCGTGTTTAGTACTTGCCCCCGGGGGGTTAATTACACTCGTCCGAATAAATATTACTTTCAATTCTTGTTCAGTAGGTAAAACTGCATAGAAAAACCGCAAACTGCCATAGTCTGGGCCGCCACGGATAGGTACCCTAGATCTACCAAGTTGATCACCATATTTCATACAATAGTAACTGTGAGGAATTCCTCTCACAACGATTTTATTTTTCTAATGTTTTTGTGTATTCACTTGTTTCCACGCTATTTGTTTTTCTTTATTATAGTTATTATGTCTGTCTCATAAGAAATTATTGATTGATTTTCACTGCGTATTGCCGTCTGTCAGTATCGACAGACAGGAACTATGTTACTGTATTTGTATTCATGTGAAGACTAAATATATTCGCATGCCCATATATTTTGTAAAGATATGTACGTCTACATTGCATGACATAATAAGGGTGAAAGAACCACATCTATTCGAGAATGACACTCTTAACATTATTTTATCTGATTTTGCTATGTTCTGGTACGTAGTTATCTGTGGTGCGCTTAGCACCGAAAGGATGATTTTTACACAAAGACGAAGTCTTTTGACATAACGTCGGTTGACGTTTTAGTAACGAAGTATAATTACTGTTTTAGTTATGAAGAATTCATTTGGTCTTATATATATGAAGTGTTCGTTGGTGAATGTATTGCGCATATTACGTATGGTAAGAGTTGGTGTCATTGGGTCTTGTTTGTGCCTCTCGCCAGAGAAGCCATTAGGAGAGGTCAAGAGATCGGAGGGGAAAGAAGGGTAGTACTTCGCCCCTCTGGTCGCTCCTTTGCGTGCCCCTCTGTGGGTGTGTATGCGTATGTGCGTAGTACACTGTATGGGCGTGATATCGCCCAAAATTGTATTGACACACACACCACCAATTAATTCACTACAATTTAATAAATATGTTGAAGTTGCACACTATTATATTTGGAATTTATTTTTGACAGCGAACTTGATAATTATTGTAAAGTTTTTCATGTTCATGAAAACCTTGTACGTCAGTTCTACATTCGTGGTAATTGAATAACTGTCTCTTTTCCCCAACAAAACCCGAATGCAGGAGACGGAACGGACAGTTTCTTGGTTCAACTTTTGAGGTGGCCTGTTATCTAGTGTTGTGTAGTGATGTGTGTGTGGATTTAGAAAGGGCGATTGCCCTGATTCTTGAATTTTGTCGTAATTTGTTTCATTTGAGTGCCATTGATTTACAATTCCCCTTGAGTGATTAATTTCATTGTCACTTATATCTTATTACTCTTTGATATGTTTAACTTTTAGTTATTAAATTAATTTTAACTATACATTTATCAAATGCGTTTCAATATCCCTCGATTTTATCTCATATTTCCTGTCTCAGTTTTGTGGATGGTGAATATAAATTGATCTGATAAACCATTATTGTGTTCGTACTTTAAGGTTATGCAAATAACCTTTAGAAACGAGATAACACAGCGGTCCTCTAAGGTCTGAAAATCAACCTGTGAGTACTCGCAACATTTAGAGAGAGAGAGAGGAGAGAGGCAGTACCTACCTCTCGTCGTATCTCGTGTAGCGATTTATGATCTGAGTTCATGTCTGCAAGGACTGCTCAGTAAGTGAAAGTACTTAATTGTGCTACTATTCATTAATGATATTGGTGTTATCCTCGTTAATAATGAATTGGGTTGAGAGATATCTCCCGTAAATTTAGAAAACCGCAAGGGGAGTATTGTGAGTTGTTACGTAAGGCTTTTAGCGTTTTTGACCAAGTAACAACGTTAAGCATATAATACAGTCCACTATAAGTCCATCTTTTTCGCCACAGTAACATTAGGATTCATAAAAAAAGAAAAAAAAATACGATGCCCCCCAAGTATGGATTTTTTCGTAATTAGATAGTCTAAAAAGCTGTAACGTCAGTTTGTCCAATGGAAGAAACTTGATTTTATAGAAAACGGTTCATAGAAAACCGCACGGATTACAAGGCCAGACGATCGTAATTATGATTTTACCTTAATTTGTGACATATCTTTCCAGTCTGCTATAGGCAACTCAGTTGCTAGCCTTTTGTGACTTTCTCTTGCAGGTTATTTAAAAATGTAATTTATAGGAAAATTTGTTAATTCATTTTTTTACATTTAACATTACAATCTGCTTCCTGTCTATAAAATTTGACGCTGATTTTATGAGTCGTTAATTTCTCAGATTTTGAAACAATTGGAGGAGATAGAAAAGTGAAATACAAATAAACAACGTCGTCTTTTAGTATATCAAAGATATTCTGTGCTTTATACTCAGATCCTGCCATCCTTCAAGCATTACAAACCACATTTGTTTTGCCAGAAATATTATAGATAATAACAATATTAATCGTTGGTCCCTAATATTTTCATCAGATTTCACCAAATATTGGTTGATTCCAAACTCGTTTATTTATTTATTTATTTATTTATTTTTGTTTTGTTAGGAGGAAGCTTGACATTTCACCAAATTTCTAAATCTGGTGGAAAAATTCACCATATGTCAACAAATTGAGCTACTATAGAGCTGCCATAAGTGGTTTTATGGCGGCCCATTGAAGTGATATGAATATCATTCTTCCCCCATTCCCCCTCCCCAAGTCGTTCAAGCAGAGAGAGAGAGAGAGAGAGAGAGAGCGCGTTGGCCGTGGACGCTAAAATGAACGACTTGACCAAGGTGAGGAAGATTCTCGACATGTTACCATTTTCGTTTCCAAGCATTTATTTATTAGTTATAGACGTGTTGACAGATATGAATTCGGTTGATTATAGTAGTTACAGTCTCGCTATGAATACATAGACTTAGACAATACAAAATGCATGAAATCTCAGGAAGTGTGATGAGGTACCACAGCACTTACTGAAGTTGCGTAATTGTTGAACCTCAAAAAAAACTATTCACAACAATAAAACACAGCTGAAATCAGTATAAATTATTAAATACAAATGAAATGAAGGTGATTATTAATAAATTGATAATTTAATGCATAGTTTGTCAGTTAATGCTTACCATTTAACATAACAATTTGCTTCTTTTATGTTGACGCTGTTTTTCATGGTTGCAATACACTTCATTAAAATATGAAAGTGTAATCCAAGTTCGCATTGAAACGCTTCGTTTCATAGTATTTTTTGGGCGTTATTACTCTCTATAGTGAATTCTAAGATAGGTAATGACGTTAGAAGACCGATGTCGGAGCTATCAAATTCCGGAAAAATAACATGAATTGATATCCACGCCTTGGATTTTTAGTCTCCCACTCTGCTTTTTTCACTCTGAAATCTGGGATTTTTGCAAAATTATATTAAAGAATTATATTCTTTTAAGTAATAAGTATCTATCGTCAATAAGTACATGATATCAATAAAGACGTTGCAACTTGCAGAGATGTCATATTTGGTGCTCAGGCCTGTACCGAGGGGTGGGAAGGTGGATGGAGGCCGTTTTGGAAGGCCATATTTTCCTTTCCTGACTTTCATTTCATTGACCTGTACTTTACCAAATGGATAATACTTAAAAGAATATCATTCTTTAAATACTTAAAAGAATATCATTCTTTAATATAATTTTGCAAAAATTCTTCAAGTGCGAGATCTCAAACTCTATACGTATACCTTTTTAGAGCCCTATAGTTAGGCTGAAGTTGCATGAAATTGCCTTCCATTCCCTCGTGTCCCCTAATGCACAGACCTTGTCGGAGAAGAAATTTCAGTGAATCAATCTATGGACAAGCAGTGCCTGACGATGATCAGCCTGTGATTGTCTGCCATGCTCACCAATAAGCTGATGCACTTTGACATTTTTTCTATGTTCAGTCAGCTTTAGGGCAGCTTCCACATGTGCAGAATTAAGGTTTCATGGGCTCTAAATTTCTCTGTTGCCTTTTTTTCCAGTTATTGAATCCATCTTTCGTAAATGCAAGTTCTGTATTTTACTGAAAGTTAAGAGATTCAGTCTTTCAGCTGAACGGCAGGTGAAGCAAAATACTCTTATTTCTTGTAGTGGATATACGTAGAGTGAGCCACCCATAATCTTTGTACGACTCTGGGTGAAAGTCTGTTTCCTGATTCAGCCCTGGAGGAAAATTCTCTCTCAGTTTTTTTTTGATGGTGGCAATATTTGTGGGCGGTGATATGGTTTCAAACCTGTTCGGCAAACAGGCAGGCAGCCTGACATTGTTCATCTCTTTCAAACACTTCTGGGTGATGAGTAGTCCTATGTGCTTCAGATATGGTGGCTGGCTGGTGGGCTCTCCTCAACTCTTGATGTCTCTGTGAATCGTTGCTGCTCCATACCAACTGACAATCTTGTGGAGCAGCTTAACTTAACATTTGATAGGTATTTGTTCTTAGCACAATGACTATACTGAAAATGACCTCCACTGCTGCATTTGAGATGTAAGGCATGAGAGCGTATATAATGCTAGTTCCCTGTAGGGATGCTTTCCTGTGCCATTTTCATATGTGTATAATCCAGCCCAGAATATTTGGGGATCACTTGGGATGCCTTCCTCAAAGATATTCTCCTCACTCCGTATATGTGGAAGTAAACCTTTGTATGATGATCCTCAACTACATTGGCATTTTCATCAATCAAATGAGCAAAAGGTAGTTGTGGGAAAGGGTACCTCTCCTTTTGTGATAAAATTTTCTTTGGATTCAGCCCACTCATGCTTTTAAATGTATCCTTGTTTGTTGAGAGTTTGCTTTTAACTTCCTTACTCAGTTCCATGAGGAACAATTGGCATCTCTCCTTACAACGCTCCTGATTGGCTGTTGATAAGCCAATCACAGGGCTGGAAACTCTCAGTCTCTCTCGAAAGTTCACATGGGTAGGATCTGTTCCATCTCTCCTGAGGGATACGTCTTTCAAAAGTATCCCTCAGGAGAGGTGCAACATGCATCCTGCCTATGTGATCTCTCTCTCGAGAGAGAGACGGAGAGATTTCAGCCCTGTGATTGGCTTATCAGCAGCCAATCATGAGCGTCGTAAGGGATTGGACTATACTCTGTTTTTTTTCATCTGTCCATCCGCCTGTGGAGTTTTTGTATGGTAACACTGCGTCCCGGGCTTTAGATAGTTACGCTATTTGTAAGTTTTAGGTAAATAAAAGGATATCTTGGTGTACATTTGCAACTGAAAAGTGTTTTAATAATTTACTGTATGCGAATTACACCGTTAATATTCGAAATAGGATATTATTATAATCGTTGAATGTAAGCTGAATGTAACTATCTAAAGCTGGCACGCAGTGTTACCATACGCAAACACCACAGGCAGGTGGACAGATGAAAAAAAAACCGAGTATAGACATCAAATACACGGTTGATGTCCCTGACAAGATTGGAAACAAGTGGGGAAAGTGTCTGTCGCGTTATTGGCGTTTGTTTCGCATTGCAGTGTTTCTCTGCTCTCTCTCTCTCTCTCTCTCTGGGTCACTTGGGTGGGTGATGCTTATTTTTTTTATTATTATTATTTACACGTCATCGTCTTCTCTCATAAATTATGTGCGGACACAAACAAACACACATACACACACAGATGCGATGGTGTAGGAAGATTTTAATAAATTATGAATGTAGCAGTGGCCTTTGTGTTGTTTTTTTTTTTCTTTGGTAAGGGGAAAAACTTAATATATATATGTGTGTGTGTTCGTCCTCCGCCCCACCCCATATTTTGTATCGATTTCAAAATAAAGCTCAAAGAAGAATATTAGGCGTCAGATGACAGGGTAGAGTTAGAAATGATTCCCCAAGGCCAGATACGGACATTTCTCCTGTATTTGAGGCAGTGCTGAAAAAGACAGATAATTAATACATACATAAATATATATATATATATATATATATATATATATATAGATATATATATATATATATATACATATTAATTTTACTAATTGATTCAAGAATTAATTACCCTTTGCTTTGTTATCAAGTAACAGTAATTTTCCTTGATATTTTAATTCATTGTGAATTTCACTTATAAATTTTGAGTTGGATAATAAATTTTTGTATTTAAAATTTTTATAAGTGTTTTCATTGAAACCAGTATATTTATATATGATTATATTTAACTTAGGTAGAAACATAGAGTGGTAATTGATCTGTTTTCTTCAATTTACTTGAAGTGACTTAGAACCAGGGAAGTACTTAGACTTCTGAAATCAGGAAATACTTCGACTTTTAAAGTTGTTGGTGGAGTGATGCCCTTTGATTAATTTAATTACTTACAGATTACCTCACACCTGTTTTGATGAACTTAGTCTGATTTTCTGCAATACTGGTAAGTTGTTAAGGGATCACTGTTGCCTTTAGAGTATTCAGTCGTTTAGTACCTGTGATGAGGGTTCAGGCGTCTGGCTGCTGTGAGGTAACAATCAATGAATGGTTAAGTGTAGTAACCAGATACTTGGCACTTTGTCACAATATATATTATATATATATATATATATATATATTATATATATATATATATATATACACAAGCAAAAGCATTCATAATATGACAAAATTTATCTAATCAAGTTTTATCTAGGATCCTCTGTTCTTCCCGCCCCTTATTTATCAGCTATTTCTTCTTCGCAGTATCTCTCTCTCTCTCTCTCTCCTCTTCCCCTATCCTTGGATATGACAATTGTTCAACCTCCATATATCTTTCCAGTATATCTCCTACCAATGCCTTTTGCCGATGATTCGGTCTCCATCTATCTTCCAAGGTGAAGTGGACGCATTTTGAACGCTAAGAAGAATTATATATATATATATATATATATATATATATATATATATATAGATATATATATATGTATGTATGTATAGTATATATATATATATATATATATATATATATATATATATGTGTGTGTGTATATGTATATATATTTTGTATATATCTGTCTTTTTCAGCACTGCCTCATATACAGGAGAAAGTCCGTATCTGGCCTTGGGGAATCATTTCTAACTCTACCCTGTCATCTGACGCCTAATATTCTTCTTGAGTTTTATTTTGAAATTGATACAAAATATGGTGTGGGGCGGAGGACGGACACACACACACATATATATATATTAAATCTTTCCCCTTATCAAAGAAAAAAAACAACACAAAGGCCACTGCTACATTCATAGTTTATTAGCGTCTTTCTACACCATCACTTCTGTGTGTGTGTGTTGTTTGTGTCCGCTCATAATTTATGAGAGAAGACGACGATGTGTAAATAATAATATAAAAAAAATAAGCATCACACACCCGAGTGACCCAGAGAGGAAAAAAAAAGAAGAAAACCCACTGCAATGCGAAAGAAACCAAATACGCGACAGACACTTTCCCCACTTGTTCCATACTTGTCAGGGACATCAACCGTGCATTTGATGTCTAGGCCAATCCCTTACGACGCTCCTGATTGGCTGCTGATAAGCCAATCACAGGGCTGGAAACTCTCCGTCTCTCTCTCGAGAGAGAGAGATCACATAGGAAGGATGTATGTTGCACCTCTACTGAGGGATACTTTTGAAAGACGTATCCCTCAAGAAAGAAGTAACAGATCCTACCCATGTGAACTTTCGAGAGAGACTGAGATTTTCCAGCCCTGTGATTAGCTTATCAACAGCCAAGTCAAGAGCGTCGTAAGGAGAGATGCCAATTGTTCCTCATGGAACTGAGTAAGGAAGTTTTTAAAAGCAAAAACTCTCAACAAACAAGGATACATTTAAAAGCATGAGTGGGCTGAATCCCAAAGAAAAATTTTATCACAAAATGGAGAGGTACCCTTTCTCACAAAAAAAAAAAAAAAAAAAAAAAAAAAAAAAAAAAAAAAAAAAAAAAAAAACTACCTTTTGCTTGATGAAATGCCAATGTAGTTGAGATCATCATACAAAGGTTTACTTCCACATATACGGAGTGAGGAGAATATCTTTCAGGAAGGCATCCCAAGTGATCCCCAAATATTCTGGGCTGGATTATACAAATATGAAAATGGTACAGGAAAGCATCCTTACAGGGAACTAGCATTATATACGCTCTCATGCCTTATATCTCAAATGCAGCAGTGGAGCGCATTTTCAGTATTGTCAGTTGTGCTAAGAACAAATACCTAATCAAATGTTAAGTTAAGCTGCTCCACAAGATTGTCAGTTGGTATGGAGCAGCAACGATTCACAGAGACATCAAGAGTTGAGGAGAGCCCACCAGCCAGCCACCACATCTGAAGCACATAGGACTACTCATCACCCAGAAGTGTTTGAAAGAGATGAACAATGTCAGGACAGGCTGCCTGCCTGTTGCCAAACAAGTGTGAAGCCATATCAGCCCACAAATATTGCACCATCAAAAAACTGAGAGAGAATTTTCCTCCAAGGCTGGAATCAGGAAATGGACTTTCAACCCAGAGTGGTACAAAATTATGAGTGGCTCACTCTACGTACATACACTACAAGAAATAAGAGTATTTTGCATCACCTGCCATACAGCTGAAAGATTGAATCTCTGAACTTTCAGTAAAATACAGAACTTGCATTTACGAAAGATGGATTCAATAAGTAGAAAAAAAGGCAACAGAGAAATTTAGAGCCCATGAAACCTTAATTCTGCACATGTGGAAGCTGCCCTAAAGCTGACTGAGCATAGAAAAAATGTCAAAGTGCATCAGCTTATTGGTGAGCATGGGAGACAATCACAGGTTGATCATCGTCAGGCACTGCTTGTCCATAGATTGATTTCACTGAATTTTTTCTTCCGACAACGTCTGTGCATTAGGGCACCGAGGGAATAGAAGGCAATTTCATGCAACTTCAGCCTAACTATAGGGCTCTAAAAAGGTATACGTATAGAGTTTGAGATGTTGCACTTAAAGAATTTTAAAGTTTGAATTATCCATTTGGTATAACTGTGTTGGTGTAAATGGTCATTAAACCGGACATTTTCTTCCATAAATGTTATTGCATATGTACAGTTTGAACACAGGTTTCCCTGGTACACCTTCATGAGGACTTCGAAAAATTAATATGGTAACAGTGTTTACTGAGGGGGATGGGGGGAGGACTCTTCCTCTCTTAGCAAGCGTTCTACCAATAAGCTCTGGAATTCTGTCAGTGGGAGGAGTCTTAGGTATGGTTGGAGAAACACACACACACACAGACACACACGGAGTAAAAAAAAAAAAAAAAAGAAATCTGAGCAGGGTATATCGCTGTAACTAAGATTACTGTCTCACTTTTATATGTTGTTTATTAAGATTCCATTTAACTTTCGTCTAAGTCGTTATCTTACCACCGTGTCTGTTATTATATATTGGTCATATTCATTAGGCAATACTTAAAATTGATCAAAATTTTAGAGTTATATTGGTATTGGAGAGAATCACGAACATAACAGGATATTTTAACCTTATCACGTAAGCCAAGTTTATAGTATCGTTGCAGCGCGTTTCCTATCAATAATATAATAGGAAGCTATAAAGAGAAGCGCAGCAACACTTCATTGAACATACCCAAACACTCTGAAACGTGTTGAAAGTGTCCGACATCTTAGCTCATCTCTCTCTCTCTCTCTCTCTCTCTCTCTCTCTCTCATATTAGCTACTTTAAATGACATGTCATCTAGAAATACCACTGCGCTAAGTGTGCAGTTTTGATATGCATTAACACCCTTTAATCTTGACTAAAACTAATATAGCATATATATTTTTTCGGGGGGCGGGGCGGGGGAGTGGTGTCGGGGATAGAGTTCTTGTTGTTAAGCCGTCTTACAGTTTTTTGGAATTCTAAAATGTAATTCAAACTGACAAGCTTCTTGCTTTGCTGTACCGATGTCCTCAGCCTGGCTTTGCTACAACTGAAATGGGTGGGGGACTAGAGGTAAGGTGGGCCTGTTGCGACCCCGATGAGTGGACGAAGTACTAGATATGCTTGTGGATAGAGTGTATGGCTAACGAAAAACTCCACTTGAAATATTTTCTTGTTTATCTTTAATGCCTGCGTGTTTTTAGTATTTATCCATTTATTATTATAGTACTGTAGATTTTCTGAATACAACAACATTTACAAGAATAAAGGATTGGGTTAAACTCACTCTCTCTTGTAAATAGAGCATGGAGAGAGAGAGAGAGAGAGAGGAGAGAGAGAGAGAGAGAGAGAGAGAGAGAGACTAGACGTTACTGAGGAATCAAAATGAAACTACTAGGGACAGAAAATTCCACAACGTGTAATGGAAAGTGAGGAAGGACTCCCAAACTTGGTGCAAACTTTTAACCATTCCCATATGGTAAACTTAATTCGTTTGCCAATGATAAACATTTGTTGATATTCAGAGGTTTCATGTATTCATGGTGGGTTTTGTATTCCCTCTTGAATATACTGTAGAGGTTATTCCCTACACGCCGTTCATTACAATAATTATTACATGATATGGATAAACATATCTACTCGGCTTTATATTTTCTAATATATTAATTGTGATACATGTTTTAATGTCATACGGACAGAAAGTCCTTTCGCTCTTATCATCATTTTTGTGAGGATAAGAGACAAACGTCTCTATTGTAAACGCCCCTTCAGTCATTTACCTGGTCCATTGTGGAAATAGCTATTTTGGAGAAAGGTAGTTTCTCAAATAGATGATATTTCCTAGGGTTCTCTTTTAGATCATTTTTTAAGAAAAAATCAGGATAGCGAAATTCCCTTTAGATTTTGAACTCCTTTAAAATATCAAATTCACCTTTCTAATAAATAGATTATAATAATCATGACCTGGAGCTAACGATATGCTAGATCTGTTTACGTTTTTTTTTCACATCATACGACATGGAAGTTCAGCGAGCCATGGGGTAATCCAAATATACACACTCAATTTTTACATTTATTTTTTAATATTAGTGAGAGGTCCAGCCACCTTCCTTCTAGATCACCTCTTGCAATCTGTTAGGCATAGAAGATTCATGGTTTCTGACGATTGTGGTCGGTTGTGGAAGAGTTTCCATTGTGTTCCCAGAGGTTCATAAGTTGATCTGGTCTCCTTTCCTTCCCAGGCTCCCAACCATTTTACCAAATTAGCCTAAATATTCTCAGTGAGGTTCATGTCTATATCCTTACTGGCCAGTCAAGCAACTGCAGATCCTCTCGACCTTGAAACCATTCCTGGACTATTCTGGCCGTATGGATGGGCAGCGGTCGTGAATGAAATGACAGGAGTGGTTGGGAGGAATAATTCCGCTGTTGAAGTGAAAGAAGTTAGAAATCCTGAAGAATTACAATGTATTTTTCACCAGTGAACTCCACTCAATCCTGGTAATATCATCCATATAATGTAAGAAGATCCAGCCCCACACGTTTACTGTGACATGCCATTCCTGGTCACTCGTAAATTTCTTCTGTAGTATCTGAAGGAAAAAAATCTAATTTTTAACAATTTACTCTTTGCTTTTCGTAATAGGAAAATAATTCTATATCGTTTGGGGAAATAAAATGCTAAGTAACAACCCTTGCAATAAGTTAAGAATGTTTATCATCTGCAAGGATTAATACTTATAACAGCATTAACTTGATCTGCAACAGTCCTTTATGATATGATATTCTTTAATCAGTAAACAGGCTGTACTGTATATTATAAGTTTGCCTACGTGATTATTCATAACATTAATAATGTATTGCTTAATGCCTGAAAGCTGAGGGCATAGTAGAACTAATGGGGAGGGGGGTTTCAATGAAGAATGTTTATTTTCACATTCTCGTGGCAATATAATTCAATTACCGAAAATACATGGTTATTGACAAAATTATTTTCTTTTGATTATAATATTACCCTTGCTTATAAATTATTATAGTCTGACTGTTATTACTGATTTTAGAAACTCACCTATATTACTCGGTCTTCGGTTATGTATTCTGCCGTGACTTCTGCTAGTAAAAGACCTTTCGTCACTGCATACGACTCGAGACCAAAATTCCATATCCTCCAACAACGTTGAACAAAGGGCAAGCCTATCAGCACGATGCCGAGAAAATTCCTTCTTGGCAAGAATTCTATGAGGTATTCCTGCCTCATGCAGACGTCTTCGCACCGTCATAGCCTAAACATTTAATGCCAGACGTTCACAAATAGCAATAGTATTGGTAAAAGGATCTTCTTATGCTGCTCGTTCGAATGTCGTTGTTATCCTCACGGGTGGGCCTTCGTGGTGGAGGTCTTCGAACTGAAATACGAATTTTAACATGCAGATACCTACATAATCAAGATTTATTATAGCCTGTTTTTACTTATGGGAACACTATTTGGTATTGTGGGAAGTAAAGAGAAAGAATCACTATTAGAGTTCAACAGGACCAAGGCAACTGTAATTTAGGTTTCATAATTTCACGGGTTATAAGGTTTATAGTTTAAAAAATAATAAATAAATGAATAAATAAATGCTATCCAAAGTCGGTCAATTTCCAGTCTAAGCTTGCCTGGTTTTCCATTTATTTACTGTTGTAGGGGAGACGTCAAGACGCTGTGCAACAGCACCTATTGAAAGCCCACTTCTCGTAGAGCGACGATCTGCGCCCGGAGAACAATATGTTGCTGTTCATTTGGAGACTATAACGAATACTACTAGCAGAGGACAGAAGCCCTATCAAATTATACAACACCTCAGTCTAGCCATGTTTGGGTGACAAACTTGTTAGCGTGTAATAGAGGTGGTTTGTAGCAGTGATATCGTTATCACCGAACAAAGTGATATTAGTAAACGTGTGGCCCTGATTTCCTTACATGGTATATGTGATATCACCAAGACTGAAGGGTTTCACCAGTGAAAAATACGTTAAAATTCTTCAGGATTTCTTCCTCCCTTCACTTCAACAGCGGAATTATCCCTTTCCACCTAGTCCTGTCATTTTCATTCATGACGGCTGCCCCATCCATACGGCCAGAATAGTCCAGGAATGGTTTCAAGGTCGAGAGGATTTGAATTGGTTGCCTGGCCAAATAAGGGTGCAGAACCACATAGATCCCGAGAAAGATAAAGTCGATTTATAAAGACTGAACAATTTACAGGTGTCCCCGAGAGAAGCCGAAGTGTAGTGGAAAAATCACTGAATTCTAATCAGTTTTCTCTCATGTATGCATACATTTTTTTTTTTTTTATTTTTGTTCCCATTATTTTATGCTCATCCATTTCGTATGAAGTAGCTACTGTCGTATATTTTATGTAATATAAGCTGGTTAGGGGTAATTACGTTTGCTTTTATGTCTATTACAATTAGAATCATAATTACCTGACCTGTAATCGAATTACAATTACAACTTCAATAATACTGAAATACAAAAACTTAAAATATTGAAAAAAAATTCACAACTTTTTGCACAAAAAAGGAAATAAATGGAATAAAAATTTATTTATTTTTGAATTGGTAGCTGGCATGTTAATATTCTCCCTTAATAATATAATAAATAAATTGGGTTGCGACTCAACACATCTCTCTGTTGCATTTGGTTAAGATGAGTTCTCGAAAAGTAAGAGGGCTGCTCTAGGATAACAATTTCAAATAAAGTTCTTTATTATTTGAACTTTCAGTTACAATTACAATTACATTAAGTATAAATAAAAAACAACCGCATTACAGTTAACTTCAAAACGTATAATTAAAAACATTTCAGATAAAAGGTAATGTTTATTTGTAATTGGTAAAGCTCTCTTACTGTGGTTTCACAGACAATGCAGTCAAGTTTTTGGTCAATAACACTGTAATGAAGACTGGTATCAGTACGAGATTTTGCTATAATTTTTTCGGTATAATCAAGGCTTTAACTCAAATGAATGATCCGGTAAAATGTTCAATTTTTTATTTGTACACAGAGCAACTGTAACCAGTTACCTATTCAAACAATCTGTAGGCAATAGGCGGCTCTCTCTTTGCTAAAAAAAAAAAAGTTGAAAGTTTGCGTGACAAACGGATTTCTGCTACCATGCCGACAGTTATGTTCCTAGGCAGCCATCTCTTCTTACCTTCGTAATACAAGCATATGGCTGATGCCCTGAGTCCAAATGAAGATTGCGAAGGAGTAACCAAGCACAAGTATAACAGTAGCTTAACCATCAATCACAGTATCTATCGTTCTACTGCTCCACCATACATGCAGATATCTCTCACTCTAATAATTTTAATCATTTACTCCTTAACAAGTCAATAGTCACGAAAGAAGAAAAAACAATTTGACCTTAAGATAAAAATACTAATAGCTACTACCACTGCTGCTGCTGCTGATGCTAAGAATATTAGTAAAAACTAAAAAATGCTATATTACTGGTTATTATTATAATAATTAATTAATATTATTCCCTTGTTTTTCAACGTAGACCAAAGTAATATATCCATGCCTAAGGTAAGGTAGTACGGTACGGAATTTGCACATTTTTTCCGTACCTGGAATATACCGTACCGTACTTAGGTAAAATTGTCGTTGCGTAATTCCGTACCGTACACATAGGCTAAATATCAACCGTGCCGTACGTACCGTAATGCCAGCCTTGCTGGCAGGTAAACAACATAGAGAATCGTTAGATATAAACAACATTGTAAATTATTATTATTAGATTAGATAGATGGGATAAATAAAAAAAATCGTACAAAATATACTTAAACTGAAGTAACATTCAGAGAGAGAGAGTGAGAGAGAGGAGGAGTGGGAGGGGAGGTGAGGGGAGGGGAAGGAAGGAAGGAAGGGGTGGAAGTAGGGGTTGGACGGAGAGGGTAGGCGAAGTTTTTTTTATAATGTGTTCATATCCATTTCTGGCTAATCGAACTTTTTGCCTCTTCGCACAGGACAAGTGTCTATTCTTTATAATTTGTGATTCATGATACTCATAAATTACGGTACTGGTGTAGTACATATAGCAAAATCTCGTACTTATACGAATCTTAGTTACAGAGAAATAGGTCAGAGAATTCGCGAACACTTTTACCGAGCTAATTTTACGAAGCAGTGCTCAACGAGTATTCAGTTCTCAATGTAATTATTAACAGGAACAATAATTACGTGAGCATATCATACTATAATGGCGTAATGTCTGTCTGTCTGTCTGTCTGTCTGTCATTCAATCATGGCCAAAACGGCTGGTCAGATGGGCATGAAACTTGGCCGGGTTATGGTGGGGACCCCTAAGATGGTTTGTAATGGGATTTCATCCAACCTACCCCCCCTCCTTTGTAAGGGGTGGGGGTGAGAAGGGATTCCTGAAACGGAGCTGTTTCTGGCCGTGAAACGAGGCTGGTTATTCCCGTAGACTTAGTTACTTTATGATTTTTCATACATAATTTCTGTACAACCTTCTCGTACAACTCCCGGAGAAAGTCACGAATTATTTCAGCTCGGACACAATAGAAGATGAAAAATTATCATCAATATCCGCAAGATTTTTTGAATAACTTAAATCAAACAGGACTGCCAGTGCACTAAATAACGTTGAAGAAGTACTGCCCGGTAATGTTGCTTCCGAATTTCGATCCTGCCAATGGACATAATAAAAACGGAAACTGACAAGTTCCTACTTCTACTCTTTTTTGGAAGACACAGGATCATAAGAGCATTTATCAGTACCCATAACGCACTGACATACAAGTTGCGTCTTTGCAGTAATATAATGAAAAGAAAGATACTTTATTATTCGTATCACCGTGCAAAGTAATTGACAAAGAAATGAAACCAATCAAGATCCCTGTTCCGTTAAATGAAATGTCACCGACAAGAGAGAGAGAGATGAGAGAGAGAGAAAGAGAGAGAGAGAGAGCCATTTAACGACATTAATGCACTACAATTCTATAATTTTATCTTGCTATCGAAAAATGAAGAGAGAAAGAGAGAGGTGATAATTTGTGATTTGAGAGCTGAGTAATCCGATAATCCATCACCGCCTTCATTACTTGACTCACATTGAGAGAGAGAGAGAGAGAGAGAGAGAGAATCATTAAAAGAGGGTAAACAATAAAATGAATACAAACTTCTTTACGTTCATTGATCATCCCTTCACTTAATTTAAGATAGAGAGAGAGAGAGAGAGAGAGAGAGAGACGAGAGAGGAGAGAGAGAATATCATTAAAAGAGGGGAAACAACAAATGAATAAGAATTTCTCTGCGTTCAGTGATCGTCCCTTGAATTACATTACGAGAGAGAGAGAGAGAGAGAGAGAGACTATTTGTGTAATCGCCCATGTTTTAATACTGCTGAACAAATAGTACATATAAATTTTCTCTTCTGCACCCGTATTTTATCACCCACCATAGATGGGTAAGTTTGCTAGTTATATTTAACAGTAGTATCTTTATTTCATACCATGGTGATTATGATCCCTATTGGCTACAATCCTACAATCAAGGACGATATAATGATATATGAAGGCGATGGTATTGGTTTTACTCGACTCGAATCGAGTCTGAAGCCCAACGGAGGGTCAGACTTCATAACCACTCACCATGAATCGAAGGGACACAAATCTGGCGCTGCAAGGACGAATTGTCACTTTACGCAACAATGGCTTCTCGATACGAGCCATTGCATGTGATGTTGGTGTGTCCCCAACCACGGTACAGTTGTGGATAAGAAGGTGGGAGGAAAGTGGGAACTTGAACGACTTGCGTAAGTTGTTTATGCTGAATGATTGGTGATATGTTACATTGTTCATGGTTATTTAATCTTGCTTATTTAATGTGAAAGTTTCTCTCTTAAATGTATTTCATCTCGCTATTATAATTTTGGTTAGACTACAGATATTCGCAGCCATTCCAACACCACAGTAATATTTCAGGTGCACCTCCATAATTCCACACCGGTGGGTGGTTGTTCCTTGCCGACCTCAAACTATGAATGAAGTTAGATAGTCGATTGAGTTGTCTCAGTAAAATTAAGCCTATAAGAGCATTTTATTTGTGCCCAACCCCGTCACAGTCATCGTGTGTCTTTTTATAGCTATAGTTTATTTATTAAATGTCATTTCAGTGATGGCTCAGGAATGATTTACAGTTTTAATAACCAACCAATCAATTGAAAATATTATGGATATATGTAATCTTGTTCTACTTGATATGCTTTTAAAACCAAAAATATACAAGCCATGTTTACTAAATTATGATCAATCAATCAAGTACAAAATTCAAGAATCTAGAATTGATTGCGATGTTATATAAATTATAAGTTAAGTTTAAGATAACATGTCTCTTAGCTAGGCCAGGGGGTCCACAGAAAACCACCCAGCTGAGGACGATGCCATTATCAGGGCGGCTCGAGAGCAACCCTTAACCAACACCGAGGCCATTCAGGAAGACCTTGGATTTGAAGTGTCATCGATGACAGTACGACGCAGACTCCACGCTGCTGGGATTCATCACAGAACTCCAGCGACGAAGGGGCTCTTGATGGAGCGACATAAGGCGGGAAGGGTTGATTTTGCCCAATGTCATGCTGATAAGGGTTTGGACTTTTGGGGGAGGGTCATCTTTACTAACGAGAAGTGCTTCTCGTCCACATCGCAATGGAAGCTGCATTGTTTGGCGAACAAATAGAACTCAGTATGATAAGGAAAATCATTACTTGCATCAATTATCAATTGTATTCTTCATATTAATAATTAATCTTCAGATTTTGTTTCACGGAAGTGGACTGTCAAAATATACAAAGGGAGTTAACATAATAAGAGTGCTATTTCTGAGATAAATATTAGGTAAGGGACAGTGGGCATCATTTGCTCTTTCCCCTCAAATATATATATTAAATAAATAATTGCACAATAGAATTCTTTCAGTGTTGTTCATCACTGAGAATTTAAATTCTCCAAAGGTATATATATATTATATATATATATATATTGATTTATATTATACACCCCCATTTTTTTCTCTCATTCATATATGAAACCCGTAACTCGTTGAGGTGGTTCGATCCGGCCATGTCACCTGCAACGTATGGGGCTGGTGTGTCTGCATGGTATGGGTGATGTGTTTCCGTATCGAGGGACGATTTACAGCAGCTAAGTATGTTGAGCTGCTGCAAACACCTCCTTCTTGCCTTCGTTTTTGAGAAAGAAATTTTCCCTTCCACCAGGGCCCACCCTGTTCACACTGCTCACGTTGTTCAAGAGTGGTTTGCCAGACAGGATAACCTGCTTCTTCTTGAATGGCCGAGCAAAGGAGCAGATATGAATATGATTGAACACGTGTGGGCCCAAATGATGAACACATGGAAAATGGAACATGAGAGAACAACACAGCAATTTGTGGCTCACATCAACTCTCAGTGGAAAATTTGTAGACGGAGACCGCAGCAAATTTTCAACCTTGTTCATTCGATGCCCGGCAGATTGAGGGAAGTGACTGAGAGAGAGGGTGGATGGTCAAGGTATTAGGCCCCATCCACACGGTCAAGCTTTGGTCAACGAACTTGTTCGATGTGACATCAGAAGCGGAGAAACTGCGGTAAATTTCTGACTTTTCCCGCTGTTTCTCCGCTTCTGACGTCACATCGGACAAAGTTCGTCGACCAAAGCTCGACCGTGTGGACGGGGCCTTAGATTGTATACTATAAAGTTATATTTTTTGTAATAGGACATAAAGTGTTCTCATTTTGTGCTCACTAGTTATTTGATTATATGATTTAATAAACATAATTAACAACAAGTTTTATTATAACCATGATATTCTTGATATAATATTCAAAGTATCTGTAAAAAAATGGTATAATGCCTCCATACAGTATTGAAAGTATTGCAGTAAACTTTCCTACTTACTCAGGCCCCACATGGTTTTTTTGATGTCTTTCTAATCACCGTTTCTTGTTAACAGCATTGAATTATAGAACTGAATGACTCGCTGAACACTATTTTCATACAGTGAGGTCGTAAAAGTATTGGCAAATTGCCTTACCTGTATACTTTGTTCTCTGTGGTGTGGCCGATACAGATATGATACTTCGCCACTTATTTTCGCTTATTAGCTTCTTGGAGTCTATTAAAATAGTTTCCATTATTTGAAATGTAATGCTTTATATCCTACTGATATTTTCAATGTATCTTTGGTAAAACCTAAGTTATATGAACAAGAGTAAAAATGTGGCATATTTCTGAGTATAGGGTTCATAGCTCTGTGGGACATTTTTAAAAGGTACTGTCAATTCAGTAGATGATACTCTCTTTATGTCAGCCACTATAAGGAAAGCCAAATGACTTCACCTATCACCTGAGGTCAACGAAATATATAGCCTATAATATATCAGTGCATACATATAATTTAGAAAAAAATAACAGTTAACCCTAAAAGGTCAACCACGTCATATGACGTGTTGCAGAAGTCGTCCCACACATGTTGTTTACGTCATGTGACGTTAAGTTTTTAATTTTGTGCGCCTTCATAGCTTATTGTATCGAAATTGGTTCTGTATGAACTGCGCGGGGGAGGGGAAGTAAGGATGGCCTAGGAGGTTGTCAGAAACGTCAAACCAGCTAATCCTGTGTGGCAAAGGATTGGTGGCGATAATTTTTTGCCGCACACCTTCGATTTTGATGATAGTATATGAGGATTAAAGTTATTTTTATTCTATTTTTAATGATTCTATAATGGAACTGACTGTAGAGAGATCCAATCGTTATTTCATGTTATGAAATGTGGTAATATATCAAGCGAACACTCACGGAACAAGAGTTTATGACATTACAGTATCAGAGATGAGAAATTTCTTTGCTTTGGTTATGCTTATGGGTATTGTCAGGAAGGGCAATCTTCGATATTATTGGGTCACTGATCCTCTCCTGCATATATTAGGGCTTGTGCTTGTATGATAAGGCGCCCTATGAGGTAATGTTAGACTAGCGATAATCTATACGCTAAGTCGGTTGGTATTGCACTTCCATCTTCAATGGAGTGTCTGGGGTTTTGTAGATCACTTACGAAGTCGGTATTATCTTTACGACGATGTGTTAAACTCATGGTTCGGTGAGGTTCTTGTAGAAAACACTAAGTATAAAAAATTATATATTCTTCTGAAGTTTTTACATGGTGAAGATCAGGTATGATTGTACAAGTCTTCTAATAACGATAGCTTGATCGCTTCTGCCAATGATGATGGCTAATCCTATTCCTCTACATGATAAAGCTTAGGTAAAGAGGTACAGGTCTTCTTAATGACGATAGCTCACTCTGTTCTGCTTGTCTACCATCTCTGTTACAAGTTATGAAGGAACAGACAGTAGTTCGAACATATGAACATACTATCAGATGACATAGTTACATACGAACACACAATCAATGAGACACGCTACAGATCACGTAGGCGGTAGTTGTCTCAAGCAGGGAGCTTGGACTAATGTTTATAACAATTGAATGACTACAGGTGACGGCATGTTAATCTTAGCCTACATACTTATTGTATACGTCATCTTTAGCGTCTCTAGTCTGATCACATTCCTGCAAGCATCTGGTTGACCTCTTTAGTTTTAGACTTTTATATATATGGACTAACATTCCATATTTTTATTATGTAAACACTTACATCAGCTCGGTCAGCTACCAAACCAACTACTGAATATTACTCAAACTTGACTTGCATTTGACTTATAGGAGTGTGATACAGACACTATGTGAATATATATATGTAAGTAAATCAATTCATGGTGTACATGAATTGATTCAAGTAATAAAATATAAAACAATGATATTGGTAAATAATAGTGATCACATTGATATATATAATGATACAGTTTTTCACTTCATCTCATTAAGATACATATGCTACAGAAAATACTAATGTAACTCTGATAATTGCATAGAATGAAGATTACATGATAAAACATATTTAACTGATAAAAATTTTCATATATGAATTGATAACATTATTAATGTTTATGCTGATTGATTCGTTGATTTTTATGCTAAATGTATATATCTGATTCATTAATCAATATACTAACTCATATATACTGCAGATATTGGTAAGATAAAAGTTAACAGATTGATTATAGGCATACCTGATCTGTTTATACATATGTATATGGATTCATATAATTATGATTAATATATGTGCACTTTAAATAGATTCCTATTGCGTACACGCAAAGATATATTTCGATTCCGTTATTTATAGATCCTGCTATATATAGATTCCTAGTGCGTACACGCAAAAATATATTTCGATTCTGTTATTTATGATCAATTTATATAGATTCCTAGTAGCTACACGCAAAAATATATTTCGATTCGTTATTTATGATCATTTATATCTATAGGATACATGATACTTAGACATAGGATACATGACCGGGGTTATACTACTTCACTTTTAACTAGCGTTCGAACAACTTTTCGTCCATTACACAGTTCCAGGACAACACCAATAGCCAATGAAACGGCCTTTTTTCAATGGTTAAAACGAGGGGAAAATTTGCCTGGGCGGGTCCAACGTTCCATTTTGCGCTCATACTTATTCTCTGCATCCTAAGCTACACGATTACGTTCGCGATGAATAGATCATCCCAGCACGAGTCCTTCGCCAGCAAAGTAGAGTTGATATCTTCGGGTCGTAATTGTCGGAAAGTATGTCCCTTTTTGTAGTCGATTCCGACAGCCGCCGGAGCGTTCCGCATTAAAACGAGATTAACGACGAGATACGGTGTCGGTCGAAGAAGTCCATGAAATTCCTTTCACATTGTAGGCGGTTGTTACTTGACTGTAGTCGTCCGCTGCGACGAACGATTTTTTTGAAGTTGCGATGTGAAACTCTCGTACTGCAGGATACTGTAACCAGGTTCCATTAATCAGCCTGCAAGTGAAATTATACTTGTCACAAGGGCAAATAAATTCAGACAACATCCAAATACGGGAGAGGAGAGAGCCATTTAGACCAGACTTACCCACATGAATTCGCTGATATTTTGGAATTCAAAAGAGTCCGCTGTACAAACTTTTTTATCCATGGCATTAACAATGAGTGAACCTATCCAGGTCTATGATGACTGTAAAATATCCATAATTATAACAAATAAACAGATACAATACAAAATCCCAAAGAAAATTCGATATTACTGGTAGTAAATTACTAGACAAAGAAGTGGAAAACGGAGCTATTTGTAAGATTGCCAGGCAACATAAGAGTCAAAGAGAAGATTAATCATGATTCTGTATTTTCTCTATGCTAACTGAAATTAAGTTGTGATAAAATCTGATCCTATGTGCCCCTAACAAAAGTTTCATATTCAATTTTCTCGTGCGCATCCTCTGAGTAGTTAATTTTTAAACTTTATTAATAGGTAGGAGATGCAACGAAAAAAAACAAAAAAACACTATGTAACTAATTTCTAAATAAACTTTGGGTTTTTCAAGAAAATGTGACATCTTTCCCATGAATGTGATTTACCTGGATTGTAATAAGCTAATGTTGCAAGTAAATAATCCATATCCATATCGTGATACTTCTAAATGTCTATGAGGTTCAGAAAAAATTAATTCATTTTGTTGTTATAGAAATTCTATTTGCTTATTTTGTTCATTAATTTTAAAAATGATTGCAAGTTGCATTGCGCATACCTATAGACACTTGTACCTAACGTCTGCCTTGCCCATGAGAAGTTCGGGCTAAGCATTCCTTTCTCCAGTCAATCTGCTTTTGCAAGCAGAGACGACACACACAGATGAAGCCTGTGTAAGCAGATTATTGAGGTTAAAAGGAACAAATGCTGATACGGCAATGATGACGTCGTCACTTGGCAGGAGATTGCTCTCAGCCAGCTAAGAGTTACGTTACTTGCTGTAATAAATACGACTTCAGGATAAATTCATTATCTTTTAATACTCGACCCACACGAAAAGAATGTCTGAAAAAAAACAGTACCAAAATTGAACAATATATTAGTTTCATGTTGGAAATCTGCATAATTGTAATTATGTTAAATTAAATATTCCTTATTCAAACTATATGAAAAAGGTTTCCATACAAATTCTATATATATTATTAGCCCTGTATAAGATTCATATAGGATTATTTCATAGATAACATTTTCACTTCTAGACTTCCTGACTTTTAAAATCTCTTTTATTTTATTTATTTATTTATTTATTTATTATTATTATTATTATTATTATTTATTTTTTTTTTTTTTTTTCATTGACTACGAATATAAATCACCTGGACAGACAATATGTCAGTAGGTTTTGGATATGTGTTTGAACTTTTAGCTTATTTGTCATTACTAAAGCGTTAAGTTAGAGTTCAAATCTTTACGCATATATATTTGGATATTTAATTAATCTATGGTTACGTTTTGCTTATTGATTTGATCGTGATTCCTATGTATTATAATTTGTAACCCTTCCGACTTCTTACGGAGTGTATTATATTGACTCCACTTGTATCCATATTTATTTTATTTTTTTTTATATTATTTATTTTATATATATATATAGTTTATTTGATAAATTAAGGTTGCTTGAATATGTGGAAAAGTGTTCTAGCGGCGTACCGTATAAGGCTACTTGCGGCATCAAATTCTATAGATACAAAGATATAAATGATAAAGGTATATTTAAAACCGCGAGAACCGCTATAATCCAGTTCGGATCCAATATCACGAGTTGTAACTCGTAAGACATTGACACTTCCTATTTAATTATCAGTTATTCTACCAAACCGATTGACTCTGGGTGATAAAATATATTATTGGTTTTCTTAATGGAAAGGAATTCACACCACGTGTTAAGGAGATTATTATTATTGATTTACACCACCCGAGTCACAGATTATTATGTGTTGAATTCCATATTTACTGATTTAGCACTCATAAATATTCGGTAACGCACTCAATTGCGGTGTTTGTTTTTAGTGCTATTAATTCTATATAACGTGTCAAGGAACTATTAACATAAGAATGTTTATTCCCTCTGTCAGACTCGTATTCTGTTAATAATTCTAAGTATAATTCTTTCAAGGATTGATTTGGCACAGGATAGGCCCTTAACTGACAGGTGTCGTGTGTCCCTTGTTTTCATGACACGTGTTAATCAGTTATGTGCTTTTTTATATCTGTAAACATTGTAGGCCAGTAAAACAGTGATTTGGCTTTCTGTGACATAGGAGGAACCCTGGATGACGGAATGCAACCAGTTTATGACGATTGGTATGAGAGAGATTATTACTACTACCTGGTCGTTAGTCCTCTGCTGTGTTCTTCGGGTTTTCCTCGTCACAGACCTACATAGAACATTACATTTGATTACATTATTCTGATACACATACTATAAATATACTTTTGCTTTAGGGTTTCTGCTCGAAGTGTTTATTGTTTTTGCCTAGCCACTGACCCTGTTTCCGTTTCGAAGTGTTTATTGTTTGGTGTTTATTGTTTGCTTATCGCTGTTGACACTTGCTTTGTCAGTTTGTAAACAGTTCTGCGCTCGACCCAGATATTCAATGCTCGCAATCTCTTGGGTTAAGGGATTTTCTTGTTTAGATACGGTTTTAACAATAGGCACGGATGTTTTTCTATATCTTTTAGTCCAATTAATGGTTCTTTGCTGTATGGTGCGGGATTGCGGGATAATGCGTCAGCTATGATATTTGCTTTCCAGGTAGATATCTTATCTTGGCTCCAATAACCTGAATGGATCACTTTGTCACCCGAGTTCCTTTTGGACTGTGATTAAGCCTTTGAAAAACTCGGTAAAGGACTCATGTTCAGTAAGACTTTATCAGGATAGCCATAGATTATGAACTTAAAATGTACTAGTGAGTTAAAGTACCTAGCCCTTCCTTGCTTATTACTGCATATTTACTTTCAGAGGGCTTTAGTTTACGTGAATAAAAGCTATAGGAAAGAACTGTTTATCATATTGCTGAGTAGTATCCCTCTTACCCTTGGTCTGAGGCGTCTGTTGCAATAAAAAAAAAATTCCTTATTTAAATCAGGGATTTTTAAGTTAGGTAAGCTGCATTATTCCGCTTTTAAGATATCGAACGCCTGTTGATGCTTTTTAGACCATAATCAATCTACGCTCTTCTTCGTAAGATCTGTTAAAGGAGCTGTCATGATTGAAGAGTTACATATTTGCATACGATTGTAATACCCACTACAGCGCAAAAGTGCTGTATCCCCCTTTTACGTTAATAGTACCGGAAGTTATGAATAGCCGACACCTTACCACGGACTACTTTAAGACCTTGACTAGACACACAAAACCTAGATAAACATGTTCGGTTTTAAAAAACTCACATTTAGATATTTTACTCTGAGATTATTTGTCTTTGTCTCTGTAGCACTAGCTCTACTTTATGTGAATGTACTTCTAAGGTATTAGAAAAGATTACAAGATCATCCATATAGGCATGTAGGTTATCCCCTAAAAGTCTCCAAACACTATATTGTAATTTGGGGCGCAACGTAAGCCGGAGGCATACGTAAAAATTGATAATGTCCCTGGGTGTGCTGAAAACGGTGTATGAGGTACAATCACTTAGGTAATGGTATCTGGTAAAAGCATTTAAGTAAGTCCAAGTTGGTGAAAAAGCAAAAAAAATTTATTCTAACCTAACAGAGATAAGATGTCGTCGGTACATCGCACTGGAAACTATCGGAAGTCGTTTCCTTGTTTAAGCGACAGTAATCTGCGCAGATACGCCAAGTCCGATCTTTTATGGCATGACGTTTTTGAGGGAAAATTATATGGGCTATTTGATTTCCTAATGGCTCCTATTACTAACATTTTTCAACTTCGTCATTTATCTCTATTTTGAAATTGCAGTGAGAGTCTATACGAAGGTACGTATATAGCTTTATGTTTGTCCTTAGACCGTATTTTTGTGTTAAATTACATCCGTTTTTTCCCAGAGATCACTCGCTAGTGGAGAAACTTCCTGGTATTCAGGTAGAAGATATAAAAAAATTCTGCTGAATCACCTCTGCTTGAATGACTTTACGGATATTACTTTAGATAGATTATCAGAGAGATTCATCACGACTGGTTGGGCGTGATTAAAAATTAGCAACAATAAAAATGCGATATTATAACTTCCGTATCCACGATATGTATACTTTTAGGGCTTTGTTCGCGGAAATCGTTATATTTCAGAGTGTCGGGAAGGATTAAAATTTATTTCCCAGCAAAGTCTTTTTACACGCACTAAGACATTCGAGGGTGCATGCTTCTCGAGATTTTGCGTGCAAAGTGCGACTGCGGTTGTGGGAGAATTCTGTTGGGTCATTTGAACAATGTTACGATTTATGAGACAAATGTATAGTTCCTTTATATAAGTTATTATTTGATTAACTGTCTCATTTTTGTTCAAACGGATTTTAATATGTTTGAAGTTTATAGGATTTTCCTTTGATAAAACACGCCTTATTTTGCAGGATGTAAGATAATATTTTGTATACCCCTAGATGGATCTTACATTACAACTACATACAGATCAATGTTTTTTATAACTATAGAGGTATCTGTAAGCGCTCGCTTATCCGGACTTCTCATTAGGGAAGTTCGAACAACAGACGGTGAGTCCGTAAATACAAGATATTACGTGTATAAAGAAATAAAACAAGATATTCTAATTTTACGGCGCGTACAGTTGGGCTTAATCCACCAGTATTTATTATAACTTAATGTATTAAAATTAAAAACGAAAACCTGCTCTGATTACTTATACGGTCGTGTGTTTCATAGGAAAAATCCTTTTAATTCAAAAAAGATATTGGTATGAACCAACATCGCTTTTCCCCACTCTGCTAGAGTCGCTTATTGTGTGGAATTTGCTATGCTTTGAACACTTCGGCAGTTTTTGACTAACTTGACCGCTTGACTAGGTGACACAGTAACCGAGTTTGCTTGTTTGATTCTGAAAGGCTACTGTTCTATTTCTTTTGGTAATAATTAGGATCCTTCTCTTTATTACCATCGGCAACGTATTGTGTGTTTTAGCATTATGTTGCTGGTTACGTATAAAGCAATGAATGACGAACTATTAGGAACTGAGCGATTACTAATAAGACAAGTTATCTCTACTGTATTCAATATTAACTGTTTGTACTTCATTCTTTGCTAAAATTTGAAATAGTGAGGGATCCTGGTCAGCGCATTTAGCCTGATGAAAGTTTTTTACAGACATGTTATTCCTTGCAATCCAGCGTATTTTAAAGTTAAGTTGAGTCATTGAGGTTCGATATTTTATATAACTCAAAAAACTCAAGGCTAAAAACTGCGATCGGGACTTGCAAAGGAGCATTTATTGTCATGACCCGAAATAGTGTTACCTCTAATTTATATAGATTTGTACGGGTGTTCCACTTGTTTTTGTGTGTTTTCTAATCTACGGTGCTTAACGACCCTATCCGTGCATCTGTATAAATACAGACGTCCACTGCGTAAACGCATATTCACTGTTTAATATTGATTTGTTACGTAAGGGATTAATAATCACCCAAAATGATAAAATTAACATAGTATATGATTATGATATTTCAGTAGAACTTCTGGAAACAGACACTCAAAGATAAAAACTCGCAGTAGCGAAATCTCAATGATGTAGATATTTCTGTAAAAAAAGTAAGATTAAGAATGTCTCGTAACTTCAGCCACAGGAATAACGAAATTCGACCTGCAAAGGAAACACTCAAAGTTACTCCAAATGAATAAAAATTGTACTTAGCTTGCTTTTGTGGGAAGTCACGGTGTTCCGATAACGACACACGGCCTTTGTTCTCCTCCTTCTATTTAGCGGACGACCTGGTTTGGCTTCAGTTTCCCCCGTGCGTTGTTTCGATGATTCGAGCCCTTGAAAATCCGATGCTGCAGACCGCGTTCGGTTGTTTCTGCAGTGCCGGAAACGCTCACTAACGATGTTTTCTTGAATGATTCTAATGAGAGACGAAGCTTCCGTTGCGTAGGAAAAGGACACCGTCGGTTTTGTTTCTTGAAGTTATTCACTAACGATGATACTAAGTTGCTTGACGAATCTTGTTGTTTTCTGAAGTCGCTCACTAACGATGATACTAGGTTGCTTGAAGAATCTGCTGCTTTCGTCGTCGTTGACTTCATGATTTATTATTCTGTTTTTTTCTTCGTAGGACGTTGTAGAGTTCTTCTGGTACGCTGGCCACCAATATTAGGGCTTGTGCTTGTATGATAAGGCGCCCTATGAGGTAATGTTAGACTAGCGTATCTATACGCTAAGTCAGTTGGTATTGCACTTCCATCTTCAATGGAGTGTCTGGGGTTTTGTAGATCACTTACGAAGTCGGTATTATCTTTACGACGATGTGTTAAACTCATGGTTCGGTGAGGTTCTTGTAGAACACTAAGTATAAAAATTATATATTCTTCTGAAGTTTTACATGGTGAAGATCAGGTATGATTGTACAAGTCTTCTAATAACGATAGCTTGATCGCTTCTGCAATGATGATGGCTAATCCTATTCCTCTACATGATAAAGCTTAGGTAAGAGGTACAGTCTTCTAATGACGATAGCTCACTCTGTTCTGCTTGTCTACCATCTCTGTTACAAGTTATGAAGGAACAGACAGTAGTTCGAACATATGAACATACTATCAGATGACATAGTTACATACGAACACACAATCAAATGAGACACGCTACAGATCACGTAGGCGGTAGTTGTCTCAAGCAGGGGAGCTTGGACTAATGTTATAAACAATTGAATGACTACAGGTGACGGCATGTTATCTTAGCCTACATACTTATTGTATACGTCATCTTTAGCGTCTCTAGTCTGATCACATTCCTGCAAGCAATCTGGTTGACCTCTTTAGTTTTAGACTTTTATATATATGGACTAACATTCCATATTTTATTATGTAAACACTTACATCAGCTCGGTCAGCTACAAAACCAACTACTGAATATTACTCAAACTTGACTTGCATTTGACATATAGGAGTGTGATACAGACACTATGTGAATATATATATAAGTAAATAAAAATTCATGGTGTACATGAATTGATTCAAGTAATAAAATATAAAACAATGATATTGGTAAATAATAGTGATCACATGATATATATAATGATACAGTTTTTCACTTCATCTCATTAAGATACATATGCTACAGAAAATACTAATGTACTCTGATAATTGCATAGAATGAAGATTAACATGATAAAAACATATTTAACTGATAAAAATTTTCATATATGAATTGATAACATTATTAATGTTTATGCTGATTGATTCGTTGATTTTTATGCTAAATGTTATATATCTGATTCATTAATCAATATACTAACTCATATATAACTGCAGATATTGGTAAGATAAAAGTTAACAGATTGATTATAGGCATACCTGATCTGTTTATACATATGTATATGGATTCATATAATTATGATTAATATATGTGCACTTTAAATAGATTCCTATTGCGTACACGCAAAGATATATTTCGATTCCGTTATTTATGATCATTTATATATAGATTCCTAGTGCGTACACGCAAAAAATATATTTCGATTCTGTTATTTATGATCATTTATATATAGATTCCTAGTGCGTACACGCAAAAAATATATTTCGATTCTGTTATTTATGATCATTTATATCTATAGGATACATGATACTTTATATATATAGGATACATGACCGAGGTTATACTACTTCACTTTTAACTAGCGTTCGAACAACTTTTCGTCCATTACACAGTTCCAGACAACCACCAATAGCCAATGAAACGGCCTTTTTTCAATGGTTAAAACGAGGGGAAAATTTGCCTGGGCGGGTCCAACGTTCCATTTTGCGCTCATACTTATTCTCT
>NC_087204.1:99767456-99769956 GCF_015104395.2 Macrobrachium nipponense
TCTTGCTCATCTTAAATGTGTTTCTTGTTGTCTCGATTAGTTGCTTCACTCTTGAACTGGAATCTTTTCTCCCTGACTTTCTGTAGCTGGGTGTCTCTCTTTTTGCTTAATTTGATTGTGGTTCTTGCTTGTCTTCATTAAGTGACAAACTAGCGTCCAAGTTGAACTCCTCCTCGTCTCTCTTCAGCTAGAATCCGTCTTCCTCTTGCCTGTCCTCTACGTAAATTTCCTGACATCTTGAAGAAGTCTAAGCTGTTACTAACTGTGTACTCTGTAACAATACAAGACGAATTAAAATGAGCGCATTGTTCCACAATAAGAAATAGAATTTTGAAATTCAATTGGGTTTCATTTCACCATATGAAAATAAGAAGTTTTTAACAAAGTTTGTTCACTATGAAAAAGTTAGTGAACAAGCTTTTTCATAGTGAACAAACTTTCATATGAATGTTCACTTGAACCAGTTCATAAAGTGAACAAACTTTTTCATAGTGAACCTTTAAGTGAACATGAAAAAGTTTGTTCACTATGATACAATTTTTACTCTAGAGACCACGAGATATAAGAAGGGTGGCCTGTTTCCTTTAGAATTTTTTCAAATGAACTAAAACCCTTCGTGCCACACGAGTGGGCATTTCTGTGGACTGCACCCCCTATGACGTTATGTACCAGATCCATCTGCTACAGGGCCTGCTTCATACTTTCAGAATACTGACAGATAGCCGGAATAAATGTTGGCTCGTTTCTCTCACATACACTGCATAAAAGGAGATTTAATTGAATAAAACTTCAGTTCACTGAATGACACTTATCTCATGTAAAAAGTGTCACCCCATTTGAAAACAATGAACAGCTAATCACAAAACAATTGTTAACCAAGGGACATTGGTCTAACTGCTGAAATCAACAACTCATGACCAACAGATTAAAAGCTCAGTGAGTTGAAGGGGCTACTCAATTTCAAGAGAAGGCACCAACCAACCTTTTTCAAGGGACCACCACAGATTATAAGCTTCACAGCCGGTATTTCTACAGAAGCAATCCGCGGTGGCCTAGACTATGGCAATTGACGTTTTCCTATTTTATTTTAACACACTGAACAAGAATTTAAAGTAATATTTATTCGGACGACTGTAATCAACACCCAAGGGCCAGTACTAAACATGGCAAATAACATTTGGACGCCCCAATCCCTAGTGGATGTCGTTTCCGCGGTCACGTTCCTTGCCCCCAGTTCGTGTGGAACTATTCTTTAGAATTACCCTGCAAGAAACGTAACCGCAGATACGACATCTACTAGGGATTGGGGCATCTAATGTATTTCGCCGTGTTTAGTACTGGCCCCTTGGGGTTAAATTACAGTCGTCCGAATAAATATTACTTAAAATTCTTGTTCAGTAGGTAAAAACTGCATAGAAAAACCGCAACTGCCATAGTTTGGGCCGCCGCGGATAAGTACCCTAGATATACCCAAAAAACACGCACAATCATTCTCATTCACATACCTTTTCCATCGATTCAGCTTATGATTTCTATGTAATTACTGAAGCAGTATAAGTAAGACTAAGAACTTCACTGCATAGCCATGCAGAGACAACTAGCTGCAGTGCTCAGTGTGATCCTAGGAAGTACTAGTTACAGGTTTTCAGAGGCCTATGAAACCTTTCAGAAATAAAGATATCTTTAGTAACTAGCAGCTCAACAAGGGGGAAGCAATACAACTATTAAAACAATCTGTATATTGGAACAGAAGGTCCAGCAAGCTCCAAAGAAGAACTGGCCAAACAATAGTACTTACTGAAAAGAGGTGGTCCTCTAAGGGTACAATGAAGTGTGATGAAGCACCACTGAATACATAATAATGTGCTACCTACTGTGACATTGAAGAAAACGGACCCAATTCCATTTACTGTTGGCCCGAATCCAAAGGCATTTATTGAGGTTATGTGATTTTCAAAAAACAAAAAAACCTTACATTGAAATATGACTGATAAAATTGGCGTCGTTTCTGCAGCCTAAATAAGCTGTGACCTAGAAAACGAATGAGATGACACCAGAAGGACCCAACTGTCATATAAATCGACAAAATTCTAAGGCCATTATCATCATATGTTTAAGGAATATCGACAACAGAGGCAGGAAAATGACACAGGAGCATTTGGTGAAAAAATAAGTAGTTGTATACATCTTACAATGACACTGGAGCATTGTTGAAAAGGCTAATGAATGTATAAAAACAAGGAGTTGTACACATACAAATATATGGTTTCATACAGCGCATTCCAGGCCCTGAAGGATTGAAATTCCCTACTTATGCATGTCGACTTTGTTATTATACTATGGTATGATATTTTGAAATCTTAAATAGCAATCACAAGGCAAATTAAAGACAAAACATCTTTCTGAAATACGTTCATGAAATAAAATAAAACAAATTCTTGCAGCCAATCCTTGCAGCCACCTGCTTGTACCCCGAGATGTAAAATAAGAAAAAAAAAAA